>NC_055701.1:13190751-13360751 GCF_017639745.1 Melanotaenia boesemani
GGCAATGTGGTGCAGCCTTAGCTTAAAAAATAGGGACACAACTAACGTCAGCAGCATATGGTGGTAACTGTCTATGCCATACTGTGTGTAGCTGATATGCTCCCCGAGCAAAAATACATACTCCGACTCGATCCTCTTCTGTACAGTGTACAGGACCTCAAGCAGTCTGATGGGCTGTGATTGTCTGGAACTTATTGGTGCCTGGCGAATGAGCTGCTCTGCAGCTATGATGACCCTTACTGTGCCTTCTGATGGAGAACACAACTATGCTGCATGTTTAAGTCATTTTTCAAAGACAAAAGTTGCAATTTCAATATGTTCAAGTATCCAAAATTATAGCCACATTAATAACTTTTTATAAGAAACCAAACCGTTTGTAAATCCATGAAGATTCCAGCAAAATATGATATTTATATATATATATATATATATATATATATATATATATATATATATATATATATATATTAGATAGATATAGAGAGAGAGAGCGAGAGAGAGAGAGAGAGAGAGAGAGAGATAGATCTATATATATATAGGTGTGTTAGAAAGGTGTGTGTATGTATAAAATAGTTTTTGTTTAATATCTTTTATAAGTATTATGAAGACATAGCAGGTTGAATAAGACAAATATGCTAAGGAGATTAATAAAAATGTCTTTAATATTTCATTATTTTTCATTTGTTGGGCTCTAAAAACTGTGTGTTTAAAAGATCTCACATTTGCAGCTTATGAAGAACAGTTACTAGCAAACATTTACTAATACTTAAGCTGAAAAACTTGTCCTCTGCATTTAGTAGAAAACTTCCACTATCTGGCTCCATACCTTTTATAATGCATTGGCTCTCTACAAAGTGTCATGGGTTTGTTCTCAGGATTACATAAACCATTCATTCAGTGGAAGCAGGATCACAAAGAACAATAAAACAATTATTGCAATAAAACATAATAGGATGTTTAGCATCGTAGTCTAATATTGTTTTCACATTATAATAAGTAATTGAATATCTGCCACTTATACAAATGCTTGTTTTCATCTTCATGCTGTGGATATGACTTTTTTTTAATAATGTGAAACACAGGATTACAATTTTGGTAAAGAGTGTGTTGTATCACAGTGTTGTGCTATATGCTCCTTTGGGCCTGAAAGGTGCCGGATAGAAATGTGGAAGGTCCCAGTCCCTGTTGGCTGTGAAGGAACTCGAGTGCCGCATGACTCGATCCACGTATCCAGAAACTGTTGGGATCTCTTCCCTCAGATGTTCTCCACAGTTGGGAACTGTTGGCGTGACAAAGCCTTGTTTCATTTTGTAACGGCTGGTCCAAGCCTCCATTGGTTGGAACTGTTTCGGCTGCACTGAGAAGTCGGCTTCCTCTTCATATTCTCTTTGGCTCAGAAAGTCCATCAGGACCTGCTTGAAGACAGACGCTAACTCCCAGGGTCTTATGTTGTTTGTGGCAAGCACCTCACGAAACCTGCAGAAGTATGCATCATCCTCATTGTTAATTGAACAGTTGCACATGAATCAACCCTTGTCAATATGTTATCTTAACACAGTTTCAGACTGCACTGCCCTGTGTTTCTGTATTTTACCCACAACAAAATATGACTTCTGTTCTCTTTCAGGTGCTTGTCTCATACTTTCAGAAATGACATATCTGGGACAGCTGCACAGACTTTTGGAAACAGTAAAAACTGCCATTGACTTACTCTTTGGTAATGTAGTTATGTAAGCACACAATAATGACCTGGTAGTGAGTTTTATGGATAATAAGTGGGTCACAATGCTGCTCAGTCATGCACTCTTCAGGCTTTGTTTTTTTTCCCCATACTGGCTAAAAGATGAGTGGAAGCCCTGGCAGTCTGGCCTAACTCAGCCTTACAGGGCATCTTTCACCTTCACATGTTAACACCCTACATTGCCTTTATCTCTGACAGTAACACATAATGGCTTTCTTGGCAGCTCGCCCTGCTTCCCTTTGCCTTTGGGTCTTCTCTGCTTTGCCTGCTGTCAAGCCTTGTGGTGATACAATAGAAGCTAGATACTGTTGACAGCGTACTAATATGAAGAAGTAAGGCAGGGATGCTACTAAATACCTGGAGAGAATGGTGGCTGCGTGCATAGGTGGGATCTGGGCACACAGGAACTCCAGCTGGTGTAGCTCTGATGAGGGAATAAGGGTTCGTAGCCTGGGGTACTTTTGAAACCAGTGGAGACCCAGGGCAGTGTGGGCCAGTCTGTGCTCCCGCTCTAGTTCTCTTGCCAGTCGTTCGCGTTCTTCCACATGCCATAAGAGCTCTGAGATCAACATACGGCTGGGCACAACCCCTGAGCTGTTCAGAGATGGCGTTTCATCCTGAGTCTGCACTCTTGTCTCATGCGGCCACTTTATCCAGCTAAATAGAGGCATAGTTTTCACTGCCAACAATCCTTAAAGACAGAAAAAAAAAGTCAGTCTAAACCATGAAGTCATAACTTTCACAATAGCATAATTTTAATGCATATTAATATGAATATAGTGTAAATGCTTCACAATAATGTCAGAGATGCAAATTACAAGGAATCATTATACCATGTAACAGTCAGGCAGATTAAAAAATATTTAACATGGGTCATACAACTGGAAGCTTAATGGTGAACAAGCTATAGAGGAAACAAATCAGAGTCAATGTCAAATGTATCCAAGCATGTTCTTTCACTGAAGCTAGATCATACTTTAAAAAGAAAATTGTGTGACCAGAATTATGAAATTAACCACGTAAATCCTAAATAGCAAATTATGTTTTTAAAAAAATATCTCTGCACAGCCTCAATAACGGAAGTCACAAGGTTGACAATGAAAGATGGTCATTCTATAACTGGTTCTGCCCAATGTTGCTCTGATGGCAACCACTTAAAGTCAAACTTGGTGTAGGATAGTGTCTCAGGTGTGTGTATTTCACTCTTTTATTTAAGGTGATTGATCCAGTACAGTTTCCACCTGAGATTCAGATGCATTACACAGCCTGCTGGGTCAGAGGTCATCCTCTACTGACAAAAGGGTTTATGAAGCTTTGTATAACACAAGGCTGATTAACAGAGCTCTGAAGGCAGGGTTCCTCAATCTGGTCCTACGAGAGCCACAATCCAGCAGATTTTCCATGTATTCCTGCTCCAACACACCTGACTCAAAGTCATTATGTAGAACATGATAGGCTGTTAGATCCATTTAATTTGATTCAGGTATGTTGAAGGATTACGTCTCTTGTAGGACCAGATTAAGTAACCCTGTTTTAAGGTATCAGACTTGATTTGGTCTTTTCAAGTACCATAGATAAGCTTTGAATTTTTCAGTATGTGCAGGAAGGAATTATCACACAAACATTACACTGAAAATTCAAAAGAAAGCTCTGTACTTACGGCTTAAAACTGCACTCCTGACACTTGTGTTAGTTTTTTAGAATTTGGCAAAAATGAGCTTTTCACAGAACACAGCCTCCAGTTTTTAGCTTCCATGGATCAGTCTTGTAAACTTGAATCCTTTGCTCACGTTCAACAATGTCCCTTGATGTCAAATGTCAGATTTTAGCTGTAGTGCTCCCCTAGCTTGGCTGTTCCAGGTGTTTTTCCTTTTTGTCTTGTGGTTATTGTCTTGTTCTCCCACTGCTCCTGTCATGCAGACTTTTTCCAGGAGACTTAGTCCCACACTGCTAACTGACTAAGAGCTGTCACCTCTCCTATCCTTTCACCCTACTCTCCTCTGTGCAGTGAGGATCTTTGTTGTTAGGTCAGCTGCTTTGTAGCCTGCACGAAATGTGTGCATTGGAGAGAAAGAGAGGATGAGAGTGGATGTGTGTGCACTAGCTGTGGGTGTGTTTTATTTGAGCTCCTTTTAGTACTGTCAGTTAGCACTGTGCAATAAAATATCTGCTTGCTCGGAGTGAGCAAAGCGCCTACTTTTGGCGATGTTTCTCAGGCTGCAGGGATGTGGGCCTGGTTGAGCTGACCTGAGGGAAAGTCAAATGAATGGCAGAGGAAAAGAATTTAAGAAACAAATAGTAGGAATTTTGAGGATTGCGTATGATCCCATTTTTAGTTTGATCGGCAAATACTTGCAGAAAACAAAATGCTTTTATAAGCACAAAAAATAATTTTGTGATAGTGTGAATGGATTAATTTGTCTGTACTTAAGTTGTTTAATTGATCTTCAGTTGCTTCAGACTTTGAAGGAGACCTGAAAACTACATTTAAAAAAAAAAAGCTTAGTCCCTAGCTAACACTGTCTTTGCCTCTGTGTGCATGTATTTTTTTTTTCATTTATTGGCAGGTTAAATAGTTTCTTTAGCAGTCCTTCTAAGGACTTAATCTTTACCAATTTATTGCTGTGAACAGTTATATTAAATAATTTTAATCACAGCAAGATTTAGTGAATCATTAGATACAGATATTCGTATATCTTTTTTTATTATTGTAAAGTTACATGTGGTCCCCTTCAAATTGCTTTAATTTTGTTGCAGTTCAGCGAAGAGTCTTGAAGAGGATGCCTTGAAGTCTGACCGAGGAAGGTTCCAACAAACAAAACCTGCAAAGAGTGAGTAGGGATTTTCCTGCTTTTTTAATTTTTCAACCTAAATTTACACTTGCTTTTATAACTAGTTTGTTTTTATTAATTCTATTCTGAATCCTTAGGCCCTGCTTCTCCTCCTCCTCCTTCCCTCACTACCTATGAATACCCAAGCTTGCCCATAACCAAGAACAGGCAGGAAGTAAGACATACTGTCCATATACAACATCCACACAGGGGCTAATGCTCTTCTAGTGCAGTCTCATTCTCCTGAAGGTCTTCTTCTTTTTGTCATTTTAGTTTTACTAAAATTGTCATAATATCCTCGGGACTCTAGAGCACTTACTTAATGTTCGCTCAAGTAGAGTACAATGCTATTTTTATGCAGCAGCTAACTTCAAATTCACCGGCCCTGTGGTTACTAATAGAAAGTGGTATGAGTATTATTTGAGCTCATGCTGTCACTTAAGCTGCACTTTCTTAATGCAGATTAAAAAGTCTCATTTTATTGTCATAAATCAGCTTAGCACATCCATCTGCTCTACAGTTTCATAGCTTATTGTTAATTTACTACTTTTTTTTATTGCAGTGATATACAGTGTCCAAATGCGCTTGTGATTTTGTTTGTTTGCCTCCAGCTCATTTCCCTCGTACAAAACAACTCAGTTGTGATCATTCAAGGTGCCACAGGCAGCGGCAAGACAACCCAGCTGCCACAGTACATCCTGGACCATTACAATGAGAAAAATGCCTCATGCAACATTGTGGTCACCCAGCCACGCAAAATTGGAGCCACCAGTATTGCTCGTTGGGTTGCTACACAGCGGAAATGTACTCTGGGTAGTCTGGTGGGCTATCAGGTTGGTGCATTATTTAGTCGAAATTTGATTATCTTACATGCCTTACATGTACAAATATGGGCCTTCACATGGGTTCTTAGTACTCTGTCTCCAAGTGTACAGTTTTAATAAAAACACATGTTAAAAATTTTTATTTCAAGCAATTTTAAAGGTTATCACAATCAGTTTAAATTACCTGTATCGCCATTCACTAGTTTAACAACAGCTGAAGGACTGTAAAAAGAAATGCCATGTTACCTGTTTTCATGTTTTTTTCCACCATTTGAACCCAATGTTTTGGTGTTGGTTTAATGGCAGCACAACTTTATATTATGTAACTTCTCTGCTCTCTGAATTTTGAGAAGCCCTTACCAAATAAAACTATGAATTCAGAAGCAAAGCCAAGCATCACAAAATCACTGTAGGCACATTTTTGGTTTGCAGCCAAATGAAAAAGGCTTCTGTACCTTGGAAAAAAGATGTGAGTTAAAGTAGCTAATAATTATAATGGTGGCATAAAACAACCAGGAAAAAAGGCATTTAAATGTTTAATAATTATTTTTAATGATTAATTGTCAGCCAAAACTTCATGATTGTGACAGCCCAGAGTCCCTGTAGATACTCGGGGATTATCCACAAAAGGACAAGCTTTGTGTGATTTATTCTTTCATATAGTTATTTATTTGTATGGTATGGTATGGTGGTAGGTATGTGTTAAGCCATTGAGTGTTTTGTTGCTAGGATGCCTGGCTGTGTTGTGCAGCACTCTGAAGCAGTGTGTCTAATAATAACTGTAGTCTCCTCCGCTCAGTGCAGACTTCTGGAGTTGAAGATGATGTCACTGACAGTGGGAGAAATGATAAACAGTCAGTGTTAGGAGATGTCATTCTGAGGTTATGCACATTGTGTCCTAATTTTCATACTTCAGGAACACTTATGCGAGTCTTTTTTCTTCCCGTGAATGTTCTTTCATTCCGTGAATGCAAAGTTCTGTTGGACAATACAGTTAAATTGGCAAACCTGAAAGTATTTTCCTGAGGTCAGATACAGAAAAGCTCTAATAATTCAAGTATTTTCTCCAGTATTAACAATAAATGTTTTATGTTGGCAATACAGAGTTTTTATTGAAGAAAAAAAAAGTCTTTGAACAACTGGGGAACCTCTAAATGGGAAGGAATATTTCTGTGCAAGAGCATTTTATAAAAGAATTGTTTAAAATGTACCAGATTTTCAGTTTGTAATTCTCTCTACAACCCAGTGAATTATAATAAAAAAAAATGTATAAAAGTTATAGCCAGTAGTTGACAGAAGTTTCATACAATTATCTTAATGTGAATCTAAACAGCCACAAGAAATAAAACTAAATGGACATCTCTCAAAGATGGATTTTATGGTTATGTGTGTATTATGGAGTCATATGGATCTACCTATTTGTATTACAGGTTGGGCTGGAGAAGATGGCTACTGAGCACACTCGTCTAATCTACATGACCACCGGAGTGCTTCTGCAAAAACTGGTTTCAGCCAAATGCCTCACAGAATACTCCCACATTTTTGTAGATGAGGTACATAAACATGACAAGCATAACCTTTTTTTTTCTCTTTCACACCTACGGTTTCTCTATTACCTGTTTGCCTGGAATGGAAATTGTAAGGATATACTGTTTCATCAGGTCCATTTTGTCTTGACAAGTTTGTATATTCCACATTTAATCAAACGGCATTTGGTTATGTGTAAAATGCATTTTATGTGTCTTTCAGCTTTGGTTTAGTCAATATTTTCTGCTGCTGCAGGTGCTCAGTGAGTCTCGAGGGTGTGCCTCCACATGTGGGGTTGGAAGTTATATTGTTGTTTCTTTTCCTTGTTCACATGATGCTGGGAGCGTTTCATCTGACTGCCTTGTCAAACAACTGTTTCCACCCACATTAGTGTTGATTTCACAGCTCACATGATGCTTGGACCTTTTTTTAATGATAAAAGCACAATACTTACCAATAACATTCAGTGTCGATATGATCTTGTACAAATGGAGATATTTTTCCATTTCAACTTGGGATAGATGGACACTGACTATTTCTGCGCTTATGACTGATTGCCTACAACACATCTTCAATGATTTCAGAAACTTTCTGAGTAGTTCAGTGGTTTGTAACTTAAAGTGCTTGGAGTAGTAAACCAGAAACCGTGAGGGCAGTATAGCAGACATGTGATTTGAATAAGGAACAAAGCAATAGAAGAAGCCTTGATGTAGTTAATGGCCACACAGACTACTGCCGTCTACTGCCGTGCCTCGTTTTATGTCTCTTTCTGATAATGAAGATTATCATGAGCTTCTCCCTATTTGTTATTGTCTGAAACTGACATTGGAACTCGAAAGTGAACTCTGACTCTGCACTGCTCTCTGGTGCCCTGATCTGTTGGCTAACACCATGCCAACCTAAGGGACTCATGAAAGAATGAGAGTAATGTTTGAAACGAACATACCTATTAAGGTAAATAAAAGTGCATATATGGGCCTTAAAAATGACAAAGTTCTGAAAACAAACTCATTGACCAAGTATAAAATTATAGTATAAAATATAAAATATAAAAAAGTTTGCTTTTATCCAGGTTCATGAGCGCACAGCAGAGATGGACTTCCTACTGTTGATTTTGAGAAAACTCCTTAATTCCAACTCTCGTTATGTCAAGGTAATTGCTCCATGAAAGTTAACCTTTCCTTTGTCTTCTTTGTGCATCCTTTGTACTGTTCCTTAACAAAGCTAGTATTTTTTGCCAGATAATCCTCATGTCTGCGACCATTAACTGCAGACAGTTTGCTGAGTACTTTGGCACGCTCCTTCATGGTAAAGTGCAACCTGCGTATGTGTTCGAAGTGGAGGGGAAACCATATGCCATTGAGGAGTTTTATTTGGATGACCTCCACGACCTGTTTCCATACAGGGTAAAAAATGAAAGTAAAGAGTGGTTATTGCCGTTTTTCTCAGTATTGAAGCCCATTAGTTATTGAATAAAAATTGTTTTTCTTAAGCAGATTGATTCGCCCTGTCCAGATGATCCTTACATTTCAGCTGAAATGTACAATCTTGCCATCAGTCTCATCCAGAGATTTGACGAGATAGAGGGCAAGGATTCAAGGTGAGGCTAAAGCATTTAAGCATCCTTGCACTTTTGTTCACTTAAACCTGCTAATAATTAAACACAAAAGTGTCAACTGCTGATTCACATTTGCTTGTATGTGTCTGTGAGTAGCAAAGCAGAGAAAGGAAATGGGATGGCTTTTTCAGAGCGAGGCAGTGTTTTGGTTTTCCTGCCTGGTATACATGAGATAGGCTACATGCAAGAGGCCTTGGCCAAGCTGGTTCACAAAAGGTGAGTTGTTGAATTTATGTTTGTTAGATGTTGGCAACCTCTTTTATTGTAACAGGAAAAAGTACATTGTTGTGTAGAGTGTCTGGAGGTGGACACCTTCAAAATTAAAATTCTTGTTTGTATATGTGTTACTGTATATTTAACTCAGTGCAAATATTTAGCTTAACAATGCTGTTGTGGTTCAGATTGCAGGTTTATCCTCTCCACTCGTCAGTAACTTTGGAGGAGCAGAACGGTGTTTTCCTGTCTCCTGTGCCTGGATACAGGAAGGTAAATACTGTTGAGCTTATTCTGACTTGCCAATTCAAGTATTTCTGATAATCGTTGTACCTTCACAGGTGATCCTCTCCACCAACATTGCAGAGAGTTCAGTGACTGTTCCAGATGTCAAATATGGTGGGTTTTTTCCTTGTAATTACCATTTAACTTGCTATCTAATAAGCTATCTTTATTTTTTTAAATCCTGATTGATATTGGTGCTTTTTTCCCCCGTCTCTCACAGTGATCGACTTCTGCTTGGCCCGTCACATGGTCTGTGATCCAGATACAAATTACCAATCTCTGCGTCTGACCTGGGCATCTAAAACCAACTGCAACCAGCGCAGAGGTTTAAACGACTACAGCACAAAAAGTGAACTGCAGCGTGTAAGTATCTGTTCCCTCCTGTCCTTTCTCAATTCATTTCTTCCCTGTCAGGTAGGGCAGGTCGAGTGTCCAAGGGATACTGTTACCGTCTGGTGACCAAAGAATTCTGGAAGAATGAGATCCCAGACTACATGATTCCAGAAATGCTGGTAATGAAGTCCTGATGATGGATATCTTTAATGGCTTTATGTGTTTTCCAGAACCTGCCTTTAACACTCAAATCTAAACTGTTTTCCCTCTCTTTAGCTTGCTCCCCTGGCCACAATCATACTGAAGGTGAAGCTACTAGACATGGGAGATCCCCGCTCCTTCCTCTCCACAGCACTCTCACCTCCCAACCTTGGTGACATTGTTAAAACTGTGCTGCAACTCAAAGAGGCCAGTAAATTAGTCTAGATTGATGATTTTTCTCTGACAGTCATAAATGTCCAGTCAGATGTAACTGAACAAGTAGCTGTGCTGATAATATTGTATTTGGGCTGGCAGCTGACCACAGAGGTCTGTCACATAGTGTTAGACCATCACTTCTATGATGGGAGTTTTTGCCACAGCCAGTGTTAGCATAGTCAGGTTTGCTGGGTGAACAATAGGATGGCATTGTGTTATAATAGCCATATCTGTATATTTTTTTTATTTCTGTCATTTTTTAAATTGATCATTTGAAAAATTGTATTTAGGTATAGAGCTTGATGTATTTACGCTAGCTCTGTTTATTTTTCAGTTGGGTGCGCTGTCTGTGAGAAGTGATGGCAGAGGACAGAATGATGATGGCGAGCTGACATTCTTGGGCACTGTGCTGGCCCACTTGCCTGTGGATGTGTATCTGGGGAAACTGATTGTCCTGGGCCATGTGTTTGGCTGCCTGGATGAATGTCTTATCGTTGGTCAGTCTGTCATTATGTTATAAGTTTGGACCCACTGCACTTCTTGTTCACTTCTTTGAGATTATAAAGACAGCACTGTTGAAATGTAAATATGTTTTGTAAGTACCTATTTACATTGCACTTTCTCTCCTCAGCTGCTTCACACTCTCTGAAGAGCTTCTTTGCCATTCCATCCATGCAGAAGCTTGCAGGGCACAGGTGAGTCACATCCAGAAGTTGCTCTAAATTTATCAAACCATGATGTGTACCTCTGTTGTCGCACAACAAATGTGTTCAGTCATTTAAATGCTCATTCTGTACAATAGGCTCTACTAATTCTATACTTTTTATGCTATCATTTCAGAAGCAAGCTGGCTTTTGCTCGTGATACACAAAGTGATTCCATAGCTTTTGTCAATGCCTTCAAGGTGATACTGAGTCAAAAGCAGATTCTGATATCTAAAAAGATTTACATGTGTTTGTTGTATTTAAAACCATTCCCTCTTGTTTCTTTCTATTAGGCATGGTACTCATCCAAAAAGAACGGACAACTGAGACACCCAAAGGTAAAAACAAGAAAGAAAAATTATTTTAATTAAAAATGACATACATTTAGGTCCAGAAATCCTAAAAAGAACATGTTAATACTTGTTTAAAAAAACTGAAACATTAAGAGACATGTTTTTGATAACAATTGTTCTGAGATAACTTTTTCCACGAGCAGCCCCAGGGCTTCTAGCTGTAAAATGGAAAGATCAGCACAGAAGATAACTGTACAAACTATATATTTTTTTTAAATCTGTTGGCTAACTTGTGTGTTAATCCCCCAAAATTTTAACAGTAAAGATATTATCTCAACACTTAATGAGTTTCTTCCCTTAAAACTCTGTGCTTCTGCACATTGATTCCTGGGGCCATACAGTGGGGTCCCAAGGTTGATAAACTGCTCTCCACGACTGTTTCTTCACACCAGGGCATCACTTGACAGCTGCTTTTTGGTTTATGGCACCCTTTCACATGCCAGCAGCTGTATATCAACACCACTGATCATTTTTTACACACCATGGCTGATTCAGCAAAGAGACCCAATAGGACATTATATGAGGAAATGAGGAAAAGAAAGAAACTTAGAACAAGAGTCAACATCAGATGGACTTTTACTGATGGACTGATGAAATTGGCTTTTGCTAGGGTGCATCAAAATGCAAAAGCCTGCCAAAGTTCAGAAGTGCCACTTAAAGATGGAAAGAGTATTGATATGTTACATGAAAAAACATTGTTTCTGAAAGTCAGATTAGGGCTGGGCAATATAGCCTATAACTGATATCCCAATATATATATTTTTTCTGCCATATCCCAAAACACAATATATATCTCAATGTTTTGAAATCTCCTCTAAAACACTGTAAATAATCAATTCAGCATTATCATGCAGAAAAAGACATCAGTAGGATTTTTAAGTGAGCTCTGATAAATTTAACTTTATTGTGATTTTTCACTTTCAACAATTTTTTTAATTCTGAACCAGAGACCTGCACTCATAAACTCAGTAACAAACCTCCCAACATCAACCCCGCCACCCCTAGAAGAACAAGTTTATTTTATGGAGTACGCATGCGTTTTGGTGTTTGATGTTTTGTTAGGCTTGTGAGAGGCTCTGTCAAATCAAACCTTATTTTAAAGTTTTATTTTAACCCTGTAGGCTACTATTTTAACTGTGATTTTAACAGGAAGGTCTTTTTAGTTTGTCAGACTCCAGCACTCAAAGCTCCACTTGCCTCTCCATCCAGTTGTGAGAGCTGTGGCATCCTCAGTAAAAAGACTGCTGAACTTGAACAGAGGGTATCCAACTTGTACAACATCCAGAAGGCCGAGCTTCACTTAGAATTGGTAATTCTTGGCCAAACCTTAGCTCCAGCCTTTAGTGCTCAGCTAGCCGACACACTACTTTACTCCACGGTTACTCCTTCGCCTCAGGCCAGTGATCCTTCACGGTCGATACACTCCAGTGTGTCCCCCTCTGATGGCTCTCTGGTTGACCGGGTCACCTCTCCACCTATAGCTGCCACCGCATGGGCGCTGTCAGGCCCTGCTCCATTTGTTAATTTCACTGCTGGAGTTTCACAGGAACCCAGTGATGACCCAAAGCCCTGGCTCCCTTCACTCCACCACAGTCTAAGCCATGGACCTGGGTCGGGGCTCAAAAGAAGAAGAACCGGGTACCTACAGGAGGTCACCACCAGCCATCATCCCCTGGTCCCCTCCTGTTGGAAAACCTATATGACATCTTCAATCTGCATGACTTTCCACCTTTGGCTGCCGACTCCCGCCCTGCGGCTCCTTCACGGTGTCTGCCTCTACTGTGAAAACCTATAGGGCTATGGTGAACTTCACACCAGCACCAAATGCTGCCAGAAAGCGGGGTCGTCACGCCGAATGTCCGCTTCAGAGCCATCCATTGCCAGAGCCAAAGAGGTGCTCTTCACCAGACGAGCCCTTTCCAGCAACACTGAGCATTAGCAACTCTGTTGTGAGGAACATATGAAACAGGTACACTGTAACCTGGTGTTTTCCAGGTGCCAAAGTCCCCGATCTTCTGATTTTGGTTTCCGGCCTGCTGGAGGAATACTCCCACGTCCAGAATTTGGGCATCCACATTGGGTGTAATGACATTTCCAGCCAGACATTAGAGATTTTAAAGCATGATTTTAAAATGTTTTTAAGTCTTAAAACGAGTGGCTAAAATGTTCTTATATCCAGACCGATTGCTCCATTTAGAAGAGGTAGTGATCATTTTAGCCGGACACTTAGCCTCAACACCTGGGTCAAGTTAGCATGTCCAACTGACAGTGCTGTTTTTATTGATCATTTTAATATGTTGTGGAACTGTCCATCCCTCCTCAGGACGAACGGCCTTCACCCAAGCAGGCTCTTTATCAATACCTTTTAGTATAACTGACCAAATCATGCCATTTTTTCCACAACCACAGTTGATCCCTCTGCCTTCTGTCAAGGACTCTTCCTCTGGTCTGTTTACCTCAAACTGCCATGCACCACCAATTCCCATTAGCCCCCCGCTTGTGGTTAATATCCACCATCAAGATCCCTTCCCAGGTAAATCGTCCATTTCCCAAGACCATCCCATCCCTGTCATCATAACCAGTCAAAAATGTATTCAGTATTCCACCAAGTCCCCCAGTTTCAATAATCTTCAACTCATTGACACTACTAAACCACCATATAAGACTGCAATAGAGCACCTCAACATGGCTCTTTTAAATATTAGATCACTTTCAAATAAATCCTTCATTATTAATGATGTGATTTTAGCAAACAAGATCGACTGTCTCTTTTTATTGGAAACCTGGCTTCGCACTGACTTACCAGATCCTCTGTTCTTGACCTGGCTCTGTCAGACCACTACTGTGTATTTTTTAAAATCACCAGTTTTATCCAATAGGAGGGTCCGGTGAGAACTGTGAAGAAACGATGTATTACTTCTGAAGTGGCAGCAAATTTTATTGACATTTAAACCAAACTCCTGCTCAGATTTTACCTGCATCATGCAATTTTATTGTAGACAATTTTAACAAGTAACTGAAGTCAGACGTTGTTGCAGCTCACCAAAGTGGAGAAACAAAGAAATCAGACATCTCAATCAGAAATTGCAGGACAGCAGATAAGAAATGGACATACCTGAGGCTTTGTTTTTACCCGAGGAAACACTGTAGAGTTTTGTCCTGGTTGATGCAAAAATGCTGGTCCAGTTTTCTGCCAAATAAACCCAACAAACCTGCCTTTTAGATCCCATTCCCACATCACTTTTAAAAACATTTTGTGGTTTCTTTGAGTGTGAGCTTTTAGACATATATTACTCCCTTCAGACAGGTGTCTTCCCATCTGCCTGTAAAACAGCAGTGGTGAGGCCCCTTCTGTAATAAGAAGAGTAATTTAGACCCAGACGTTCTTGGTAACTACCAACCTGTATCCAACTTACCATTTTTAAGTTTATACATGAGTTTTATTAATCAGTCTGATTTTAGAACAAACCACAGTACTGAGACAGCCCTTTAAAGATTGTTAACAACCTCAGGTGTAACTTGGACTCAGAAACTCTCAGTATTGGTTCTACTACATCTTAGTGCCGTTTTTGATACAGTAGATCACCAGATCTTTTTAGACAGGCTCAGAAGTCTGCTGGGCCTCTCGGGTACTGTTTTTTAATGGTTTTACTCCTATCTCACAGATTGAAGAAATCTTTGTAAATATGGATACATGCTCCTCAGGAATTCACGAAATAAAATGTAGGGTTCCCCAAGGATCAATTTTAGGCCCAATACTGTACATGCTGCCTATTGGGGATGTCATCAGGAGACACTGCATTGATTTTTACAGCTATGCTGATGATACACAGCTTTACATCACCGTGTCTCCTGATGACCTGTAGCCAGTTAACGTCCTTTTAAACTGTGTTTTAGATATTAAGACACATGGATAGCAGAGAATTTCCTACAGCTTAACCTTCACAAAACTGAAGTTTTAATCGGTTTTATCGGTCCTGATGACAAGAGAGAGATTATTTCACCAAAATTACAACATTTTAATCCTTCTCAGTGTGTGAGAAATCTGGGTTTCCTTTTCAACTCTGAGCTGGATTTTATTCCACACATTAGAAATGTCAAAGATTTTATCATCTTAAAATTATCGCCAGTCGGCCCATTTCTCTTTATTGCCAGAATGGAGGTGCTGATGCATGCTTTTATATCTAGTAGAATAGACTACTGTAATGCCATGCTCTCTGGTCTTTCCAAAAAGTGTGTTTTAAAAACTACAGGTACTTCAGAATTCAGCTTCACGTGTTCTGATGATGACCAGAGGGTGGTAACACATTACACCAGTTTAAAAATCGCTGCTTTGACTCCCTGTGTGTTTCAGGATTGATCTTAAGGTGCTTTTATTTGTCTAAAAATGTCTTAATGGTCTTGGGCCTTCTTATTTATCTGACCTACTTTTATATTATGAGCACTCGTGGAACCTGAGGTCCTCTGGAACTGGTTTTAAGTTGTTCCAAAAGTCAGGACTAAAACCTACGGGAAGGCTTCTTTCTACCACTGCGGGCCCTTGTCTATGGAACAGCCTGCCAGGGACCCTCAGGGCTGCAGAGACTGTTAATGCTTTTAAAAAGAGTCTCAAGACCTACCTTTTTAATTTAGCTTTTAACTGAATTGTTATTTTACCTTGTTTAGGCTACTTCATTTTATTATTTTATCATTTTTATTTTATTTTACTAAATTTTTTATTTTATTGCATTAATTTTGCTCATTTATTTAAAAACCACCTGTTTTTATAATTTTCTTAGTTCTGTTTTTATGACTTTGTTTTACTAAAGGCACATTGTTTTTATGAGTTCCTGTAGTTAAACTTTTATATTCGTCGTTCTTATTGTTTTTTTCAATTTTCTACTTTTAACATTTTTAACTCCAATGTATTTCTCATGCGGACCCTCCACGCTGGGACCATTGCCTGCTTGGTCTGCAGGATTGTTGCCATGGGGATGGCTGTGGTCTGGGTAGCTAGGGGCCTTGCACTGCAGACCAAATGGCTGTGGTGTGGTCCCCCAGCCTGCCCGAACCCGGGGCAGCCTCAGTGGTCATGGTGGCTCCTGGTGTGGACGGGTCCCCAAGATATCATTACCTCACAGTAGAGTCCAGCCTGAGTAAATTCTTATTAATTAATTGCTGTTTTATATTCTTTTTATTTGCAAACATTGTTTTTGTGTGCATTTTATTATGCAAAGAACTTGGTGCTAATTATGTATGAAAAGTGCTTTAAAAATAAAATTTTATTTGATTTACTCAATTTCTGATATATTCTTTTTATTTTTTATTCAAAATTGTCTTATTGTTTAGTTGTTTTTTTTCTATTTTGCACCAAATCACAACAGAAGTTATCAAGGGTTCCCTTTTCTCTAGAACAGGTATATATTTTTTGCTTTTATTATAAAAACTAAATTGCCCAATCTTGTTTATCTTATTTTCATGTCGACATGTAATGTCTCTACATGCGCACACAGGTGAGCTAAACTCCCACCAGCAGACAGAGAAAGCCCAATTAGAAATTGTTGCATCAACCACCTGTATATCAGAGAGAAATATTTGCTACAGCGTTTGCTCAAAAGAGCAGCTGGAGGAGGAGAATTAGGTGGAGGAGTTTCCTGCTCTAGTGTACTGAGAACTTCATGGCCATCGGGGAAACACGCACAGCTGAACAATCAGTCTCCTTGAATACGTTTATTTCAGAGGATTTTAAATCTTAATGGTTAGTGATCAGAACAACTGAGTACTGCAGAGCTGGGCTCCATCAGCAGAGAGAAAAAAAAAGTTTAAATCTAAACTTGCATTCAATAAACATGTTCATTTTTTCAGTAGTCTTGCCCAGACTGCTATACATGCATTCAAATATCCGTAATTTATGTTGTATATCTTTGTCTGTACTTAATTATTAGGAAGTCATTTTAATGTAATTTCTATCACCCTTTGCTGCTTTGTTGGTAGCAGTTAACTTTTTTCATTTGTTACGTGAGTCCTTGGTTTCTGTGTTCATATTATGATCATCAGAAACCATAACAATTAAAATGAACTGGCAGCAACAGTTCTTGACTTACAAGTCTTGATAAATGTATTAAACTCTGTGTGAGTCTTCCTCACAGTCCCATCTTCCTAATCCTTATGTTTGAATACATTAAGACATTTCTGTTCCTTTCTATTTTCTACTAAATGTTAAGTTTCTTGTTATTTCTGCTTTTTTCCACTCAGGATGAGCTGGACTGGGGAAAAGAGAACTTCATTCAGATCAGGAGGATCAGAGAGGTACACATTTTGTCAGAGCGCTCTTTTTGATCCAAATGTTTTCCTCCTGTTTGACATGCACTTTGAATATAGCACAAGTCTCACTTGACTCCAGGTTGCAGAGCTTTATGAGGACCTCAAGAAGCGTGTGTCCCAGTTCAACATGCATGTTGCAGAGGACACTCAGTTTGTTGACTACACCAGTATACACAGGCAGAAGTTCATTCTTCAGGTTTGTCTTTTCTGAGCATTGAAGGATTTCTCAGGTCCCAAATATCATGTTGTGTGTGCTCCTCTGCTCTGTTCTACAGAGTGAATCATTTTGTTAATATGTTAACATTTTTAAGCATCTCTTTACAAAAGAACTGTCCTGTGTTTTAGGTGGTCATTGCTGGTGCATACTACCCCAACTACTTTGTCCAGGGAGAAATAAATGAATTCCTGGCATCCAGAGAGCTGTGTGGCTTCAACCCTAGAACAACTGTGATGGTATTAAGTTTCAAGTTGTTTATTTGGCACATGCAAGATGGCAGTGAAATGTAGTTATACATGCATCTGAGGCTGTGTGCACGCATTTACCGCTAGTAACAAAACAAAAACAACATTCTGCTGACCTCAGCACCCTCTGCAGGGTCTTCTGGTCACAACCAGTACTGTTCCCATACCACTGGGTGATGTTACCAGTCAGGACACTCTCCACCACTTCAGTGTAGAACATCCTCATAATTTTCAGAGAGAATCTAAACTTCCTTAGTTGTCTGAGGTGAAAAGGGCACTGCCTCGCTTTCTTCATCCAGCTGTCTGTGTGCAGAGTCCAGATAGATCCTCTGTGATGTGCATACCCAGCTACTTGAAACTGCACACCCTTTCCACCAGAGTCCCATTAATCCTCAGAGAAATTAACTGGTGTGCTAACGCTCGGTGCTCGAAACGCCGTGGTGAGGCGACAAGGGTAGTGCGACCGAACCGTGGAGGGGCAAGGAAGCACTATGGTCTGGTGTGACCAAAAGATATATAGAAATATAAACATTTGATACATTTTTTATTTTGAATAAAATTATTTGTTTTTTTTAAAATTCACACTAAAAACCTGACTTTCATTTTCAACTTACATTTTTTTAACTTTCAAATATTTCTTTCAAAAGAACAAACATTATGGCCCTACAGTGTTCACATGTAGAAGGATGTTAAATGTTTGATGACATGTTTTTCCATGTTTTCTGCTTATCTAAGTGTGAAGTGTCCTTAAGCATCAGCCAAAGCAAAAAAATAATTTAATGCAGGAGGAATTTATCCAATAGCCTTGACTTCTTGATTTCTTTTTCAGTAACCTGGCCAATATCACAGCATAATACCCAGATAATTATTGTTGTGTGTGTGTGTGTGTGCATCAGCTAGACCTTGCATGTTATTCACTGGGACTATTTCAAAAACTGAGTGCTTTGCATTGAATGAAACAAGTCCTTACTATTAAAGTGTGGGACTATATGGCTATTGAACTTGTGCTGTAAGGAATGGATAAAATGACAAGCTAGCATTAAATATGGAATAAGTTAGTTGCGGGATGGCAGTGGCTAGTGGCTTCTCTCCAGGTCGAATGTGCAGGTACCTGACACTAGTTGCCAGGACTGGGTTCTAGCTTCGAATTGCCCTGAACACTAATAGCTGCAGTCCTTTGCTTGTTTAATCTGGTGTGTGGTTGCTAGCCACTGTCAGCCACTGTTAGCCCCAGATAACTAATATCTTGCACTAGCGTTTAATTTTATGATGAATGATATATATAAACAGTGTAGGGGAAACTAATGGAGCTAACATTAGTTTGTGTTTAGACATTTGTTCTCCGGGCAACCAAAAGTATCATTTTGGTTATTCTAACGCTGCTCAGAAACATGTTGCTACTCAAATAAGCAAAAGTTGTTTTTATTTACCAACCCTTCACACACTTAACCAACAAAATCCTTTAGCATCTTAGTCTCAGGGAACACCAAGAAAGTGTATAAGTATAATTTCCTTTGTACATCTTAAAAAGAGATGCTGTTAGTTTATCAAACTGCCCACATCTTCACCTGTTAACAAAGTAGCACACAAGATTACTGTTTTAGCTTTTTTTCCCATAATAAGTTAGAATTTTGTAATTAAATCATCTAATATTTTGTTGTTTTCAGGTGAGGAACCTCCCCCCATACAGTTTTCTGTATTATAAGCAGCTGCAGTCTCTGTTCCGCCTTTGTGGACAGGTCAAAACCATTTCCTTTGAGAACTCCAGGTAATAACAGACATTTTTGTATTGTTGTTTTTTTTCTCTTCTGACGTTTTGCATGTTTTTTTTATGTCTATCTTTTTGTATTATGTTTTGTGGGTTCATTCAGAGCATACCTGGAGTTCTACAGAACATCCCAGGACTCAGGGGTGCTGCCAGAAGTGCAGCTTGCTCTCCTCTTGGATCAGCGAGATTCACCAGTGGAGCTTTCGGTCTACCCTACTGAACAAATTGAAGTCAGTGCTGGGAGAAGACTCATGACTCACATGAAATATGCACGGTATGGCTCAGTTCACACATTCCAGATACCGTCTGTAGTTATTTTCCTGTTTGAATCAAATCGATTTCTGGATGAATTCATGTCTTAAATTTAAAATAATCATCTTAGGAATTAATATTTTGCAGTATCTGTCTTTTTTGGAAAAAGGAACCTTTAAAGTAGTGCAGTGGTCAGTGCTCCTGCACTGAAGCTGATGTAATGTGACAACCTAGGATGACTCTTTCCAGCATTCACTGGACTCAGACTGGAGGTTTTAGGCAGAGACAGTACCAGCTGGAAAGATGTAAAATGGTGCATTTACTGACTGTTATTGCTTATTACATTTCTTTCAACAATGACATTGCTACCTGCCTTAAATATTAGACCACTGGCATATTTTAATAACTTATTAGTAATTCTCATTTGGTTTAAGTGTTTGATTCCACACTCAAACCAGATAATGACAAGCAAATGTTTGTAGATAATTAGCTATTGTGTTTTTTCATAAACACTTGGGCGATAACTCGGCAGTACCCTATTAATAATAACCCAGGTTTACTCATTGAAATTATAACATAAAATTGTTATTACAGCAAAAATGTTGACAGTGTAAATGCAATGTAAGTAAAAGTGCTCACACTTTGTCATTAAAGGCAAGGTCTGTGTGTGCTGCCTCTTTGCAGGGTGAATGCTGACATCCAAACCCAGTCTGTCTGCCCAAGGGGAATGTTGAGCAGCCCCATCAACCTAAACAAGCTGCCTCCCAATCGCTTGTTTGTTGTGAACATCACAGAGGTCAGCTATATTTAACATTTTGGCAAAACTAAATTTAAAAAAGTGCTGAAAAACCATGATTGATATTTTTTACATCTGACTATTTAATTGAACTAGATTTTTTTTCTTAAACTATGTGATATAGGTGGTGGAAGTGGGTCACTTCTGGGGTTTCCCAGCAGATGAACTTAGCCTGGAAAAGCAGCGCCATCTTACAGCAGAGATTAACATGCGTACACTGTGTCCTGTAACTGTGTCACTCTACCCAAACCTGTTGTGTCTGGCTCCATATTCAGAGGCCACTGAGCAGAACTTGTATTACCGAGCCAAGATCCTGCACATGCGTGGTAATTCCGTGGAGGTGAATATTACTTGCACACTACAATTCTCAGAGATTTCTCTCATCTTCACTTTTCTGCTGATTTTTCATGTTTTTCTAAAACTTTCCTCTTTATTTGTAGCTTTTTAGACAATGCAGATAATGCATCAGCGTGAAAGTTTTTATGTCTGTAATTGTGTTTGATTTACTTTTTTCCCCCTGTTCTGTGCAGTTTGCCACATGACATTGCCATCCATCAAGCTCTCACTAAGCTGCACAAGTTAACGTATTGTAGTGAGTTTGAGCACTATATGATTCCTGTCGTTGCAGGTGTTCTTTTTAGACTTTGGGAACACGGCTGTTGTTCCCAGCAGCTGCTTGAGAGACCTACCATCTGTCCTGCTCTCTCAGCCCTTCCAGGTAGCAATACTATTGTTCACAGTATCTGTCAGAAATGCTGTGCATCCAAACTTTGAAATAATGGTAACACGCAAAGCTCTCCTTGTGATTTCAGGCTCAGGAGTTCCAAATTGTTGACCTGCGCCCTTCAGCCCAGTCAATTATCCTAGGAAACCAGTGGAGCAGCCGTGCCCGCAACCGCTTCGTCACACTGGTGAAGGGTCAGTCAATGATCGTGTCTCTGTACTCCATCCTCTATGGTGTCATGCAAGTAGAGCTGCTCATGAACACAGAGTCAACAAAGATCAGTGTGCTGGACATATTGGTGGAGGAGGGACATGCTGTTAAAGCAGAAGAGAACTTTGAATCTAAGGTAAGACAGTGAGCAGCTCCGGTTGTCCAACAACAGATTTTAAGCAGTGTAAATCAACCCTAACATGATAATTTAGTGAAGAAATTCCTTTGAGTCTTATCATTTTAATTGTATACATATGCATTGTTTTTGGTTGTTTTTGTATTTATATTAATACAACTGAGTCACAATAGGGTTATTTTTGTTTTCTTGTAGCAAAACCATGAAGCCCTGATGTCTTTGTACAAGGACATGGAGAAAGGAACATATGTCCCCAGTTCTAGCAGCAGCTCTTTAAAAGAGCGCAACAAAGAAGCGAAGGAACTGGTCGACAGTATGCTTGCATACTTTTCCAAGAGCCCACAGTCCTATGCCAGAGCAAAGGTAAGAGACAGTACTAGCTAAATGCTCGATGTTGGTGGTAAGAGAGGAAATCGTCAAGATGCAATAATCTTTATGAATCTGGCATCATATAAAAAAAAAAAAAAACTTTATTAACTCATGGCTAATCTATTAAAAAATTTTTTTTATTTTTTTGATAGATTAGCCATGAGTTAATAAAGGCTTTTTATCTTCCATCTTCTTGAGTGCCTCAGTAATCTTTTCATTAATTCTACTGGATCCCATAACTGAAGAGCACCAGAGGAATACCACCATTTTTTTACACCCAAGCAGCACTCCAGGCACTTTTCTTTTTTCAAAAAAAAAACAAAAAACTGTTTAACATGTAAATTTACAACAAGGATGAACACAGTCTGAGATTTAGATGTTTGACTATGAGTAGTATCTGTTGTTGAGACTTTGTCCAGAAGGTGGAGCCATTTCAGTGGCTCAGTTCATACGTTGTGTTTATTCAGAAGCATACCCATTCATTCTGATTACTGGTCCAGTGACCACATCTCTGAATGACAATAATCAGAGAATGCGAGGAAGCGTTGTGCTATGTCTGGTTGCTTTTGCTTGCTTCCCTCTGACATGTCAGGTTCAACTGCATGGACCAACAAGTCCTTACAAAATTAACTTCCACAGCTTGAACCAGAAGACCTTCTACAAGTAAGTGTTATATTCACTAAGCAAAATAATAGTGAACCCCCCTGCTCCTTGCTGATGGAATGTCCTCCTGCAGGACGGTGTTTCTAGATAAGGCCAGCATCAACTTCTTGGCCCTGAATGAAAATCCTCATTACAAACATCAGAGGATGCTGGTGGCTGGATATGTGTCAGTCAACTCTTCAGGTACCAGATTAATACAGTTTCACAGCTTATACTGCATTAAATCATCATTTTATGTTCTATATACACATATCTATTATTTGTACCATTCAAAAAACAGTTTTAAATTAGATATAAAATTATTTTTGACATGTTTTTTTGTTGCAGGTGAACGCTTACTGTTGCGAGATACCTCCATCATGCCGGGCATCCCTGGACTGCCTGCCCTTGTGACGATGCTTTTCACCCCCATCATGGAGTTGCGGTTCGTAAGATGCACAATGCTGCTGCACTTAAATGTGTAGCTTTTGTCTGTAATAGTCTGTAATAATAATGTCTGTAACCAGTCCTGGGTTTTTCAATTTACCTAGCTGTTTGGGATTTTAGTGTTTTATCAGTTTATATTTTTTTGTTTTGTTTTTAAACAGTCATTTATTTATGTTTCATTTAGGACCAATGAAGAGAGGACATGCTACACAGGTGCCCTTTGTGGCTTAGGCTTTAACAGTCAGACACAAGAGGCCATCCTTACTGAGCATGACATTGAACTGGCGTTTGACGTCAAGTTTGATGTTGAAGACATCACTGAGGTAACATCTTCCAGTGCAGTCATACTGGTATTTTCAATGACCAAGTTCTGGTCTGTACTAAGCAGGTGCAGCATATCTAGTTTATTTTCTGGCTATCTTGCTTAACTTACCCTGACAATGGAAATCTTGCACAGTGGTAGTACAACACAGGTTATAAATCCAGATTCTTCATCTCTGGATATGTGTGCATTCATGTTAAACACACACACATCCATTTGAGTTGGCAACAGAGGACCAGTCACAAACATAGTTATTGCAAACTGAAGAGCAACACTGCTGCCGCAGCCAAAGCCGTAGGGAAGACTGACAAAATGAAAGAATAGGAATGCTGATTGTGGGAATGTGTATCATTGTTACAGCATTAAAGAATGAGTAAATATGAAGATTTCTGATTTGATCTTTTATTAAAGTAATTTAGTGCAGAAGTTTCTTTGATGAACATGAGAATATTTCAGTGTGATTGATCCCGACTGTTTTAAATACATTCTGCAAATAAATAAATAAAATAAGCCTATTTTTTTTGTCATTCTGGCTCGAGAGTCAGGAAGTAATTTAAGTGTTAGGGATTCTTAGTTTTTACACATTTTATAAGGTAGATGTTAATATGAATGTTTCAGTATCATGTGATGCAATTTGGTAATAGTAATGTGTGTGATCATACAATGTATGAGCATAAGGGAAGAGAAGAGTCAAGAGGTCAGAGAATGACTTTTATGTTTTAGGCAGCGTCTTTCTGTTAGTAACATAACTCAAAAAGTATTGGACGGATTTTGATTAAATTTTCAGTAAAACAGAACAAGGAACAAGTGATTAAATTTTGGGATTGATCCGGACAACCGCCGGGATCCAGGAATCTTTTTTTTACCCCCTTGAACCACCAGCATTTTGACACCCTGTCGATGCGCATAAAGGTGGCATTTAAAATTATAAAAGTACCACTGACAAAGTCCAAATTTTTTCCCCCTTTGAATCTTTGTTATCATTCAGAATAATGAATGAAAAGCTTCAATAAATAAACAATCAATTAATTAGCTTGCAGGATTACTTTGGACTCATACTTTTAAAGAGAAAATGTCAAATACGTACTAAATTAAAACATTCACATATCAGCTAACTTTTAACAAAATTAATTTGTTTTTATGTATTTTTATTTTTTTTCAATTATTTTAAGGGGAAAATAGAGAGAAAAAAAACATCTATTGTTAAAGTAACCAAACAGAGAGCAGGATATCAGCTGATACTGATTTATTGTATCGCACGTCTAGAGTGCCATAATGAACACATGGCAGGTCATTCTGGCATCAGTGTGGCTCTTGTAGAGGAATCCATGGAATCACTGCAGCGATCTTCTAGTTGAAGCTAAAGATAAATACTGCCTCTGCGTCTTGTCAAGGATGTCTAGTTCTAACTTGGTCCTATTGTAGTAAGAAGAGCTGACCAATTCTCCCCCATCCGAGTCTGCCACATTCCAAAGCTTATTCTGCATTCATTCTTCTGCTTCTGTTCATTTTTCTCTGTTATGTTTTCAGCTGTGTTTAGGATTCTTTACCATAGGGAGATAATTTTGCCATTAGAGTTTCTAAATGATCAGGTAATGCCCATAATCATTGGAAAAAAAAATTACAAGATGTCATCAGGGTAGATGTTATAATCCGATATTGTTTGACCCAGATCATGTTGATATTCTGGATCTGGTGATTCAGAAGATTCAAACATAGCGGGTATTGAGTGCGCTGTTGAGCCTTTTGGGGTTTTTCCTCAGGTGAGTGACTCTGTGACTTGGTGGAGGTCTGCATTCTCTGAGTTCTTCTAGTTATTATTATTATTATTATTATTATTATTATTATTATTATTATTATTATTATCACCACCACCACCCCAGGAAGTGGTGCTTTAATATATGTTATGCCATGGTCTGGGTGAATACTCCATTCTCATTGGCCGGAGAGTGTCCATTAAAAAGCGATAATTGACACCTATAAAAGAAGTTCCGGTCAAATAGACTTATTGCTGTAAATAACTGCACTGACTAAACGGTAGTTGGTAACCGTGGCAGCAGAAACTCAGACGCTGGGCAGCAGACATGCCAGATCAGAGCAGCCTGACGATGTAGGAAACTATTTGTGGACTTTGACTGTTTGAAACAAAATTTTGCATCATCCTCTGGACACACACAAGCTGTAAGAGCTGCACCCACCCTCTGAAATGTTTGTGTCACGTAACATAACTGCAGCTGACTGAGCTGCAGGTTTACGCCGGACGGTTCACGCTTCCGCAGCGTCCATTAATTTATGATAATGGCCACGTCGTCGGGCATTATCCTTTACTTGACCTTTTACCAACAAAGTACAACCTGTCCTGGTTATGGGACATTTGGAAAAATTTGAGCAATCTGTGTCACTGAAAATCTGAAGTTGAACCTAATTCTGCTTTGTAGGACAGACCCCTGGTTTCCCCCCCTTTTCTCTTTTTTAAACAAAAGTTTTCCAAAACTATAAAACTGTAGTAATGGCTTTAAACCTCATATGATGTTACACCTCCATTATAAGTGATGAGCTGATTATTAATAGTGTCGGCCTTTTTGTTACTTATGCCAACAACTAATGATTTTACATAATTTAACACTCTTTCATTTAATAATAGTAGATTTGGTCTTCTTTCAATTTTTAGATTAATGCTTTGCGAGTGGCCATAAATCAGTTGTTGTGCGATGGGCCCAGTAGCACCCTGCATCTAGGACCCGACAAGATCGCTCGCCAGCAGGACAACTGTCGGGACCGCCTCATCAGGTCGCACACATGAACCACAGAAGTGTGTGAAAAGCCAGTTTTCAAATGATGTAAATTAGAATAATAACACAAGTTTTGTGATGCAGACTGTTCAGCCGGTCCCCCCCAAGGGAAGAGATTACTCCAGTGTACTATGAAAAATCTGGAAAGTGGTACCAGGTAGGGTAAAGTTTCATGCATTCTTCAAGTAATCTAGAGAACTTTTCATATGATCATCAGATCTATATTGACAGTTTACTTCTGAACGTTTTAAAATACAACTTGGATGTGCAGGTTGATCCTTCTCTGAAGATGGACATCGCAGAGCCAGGAAATGGAAAAACCAGAGGTGTTCTCTTCCAGCTACATCCCATCATTCTGCTCAACAGTTAAAAAGACTATACTCATGGCAGTAGTGTTGAGCTGGTACTAATGTAGTAAGAGCAGTTACTTTGACTTCTGCTTAACAAGTTTTCAGAGTATATTTAAGTTTAAATGGGACAGTAGCTTTGAGCTGCACATTTCTGTTAGTGTTTACCAGAAGAGTTCTTAATGCAGCAGCTAGTCAAGTCTGAGATACAACTGGTCTTTGTTTTGTTTTAAGTGCTTCAGCTGTGGGCCATTAAAAATAGTTATCTGCAACAGAAGAGTCAGACAGTCTTCTTCAAACATACTCATTTTGACCCTAGAGTCAAGTTAAATTTGTCACCACAGCACCGACACACATGCAGGCTACTATGAGACTTGTGTCAGTGGCAGAATGCATTGGCTTATATTTATAGCTCACCATTCCAAGTCTCTCATCCAAAGTGTTATCACTTCAAACTTAGCAGCTTTGTCATACAGAAATGAATCTTAAACAACTTTAGGTCATCCTATGAATGTGAACTCGTCAGTAAGGTGGTGACTGGGGAGATGTTACATCAAGGTACATTTATTTTTGTTATTCTTGTAATTAAATACATACTGTAAGTGCAAATAGTTAGAGTCCAGGGTCTAAAGAACTACGTAGTATAGTTGAACATAGTACAAAGTTGGACAGTTATTCAAACAAGCTAAATATCACCAGATACTCCTTGTCGTCATAGTAGTTGTACAACAGTACCTAAACATGAGTGTGTGTATTGATCCTTATGGCTATACAGAAGCAAAACCCTACAATTACCACAATCTAAGACAAATATTGTAAAGTATTATTGTGCTATGGAAACAACCAAAAGGAAATCATCATTTTTATATATATTGACATTTACTGAGAAGCTCCATCTGCTAAGTCAGAAACATGAAGCAGTATTTAACATTGGGCAGCAGCCCATCTGTGGGCAATTCAGCCTTTGTGCTAAACCGTACAATTTGTGGCAAGCACTGCAAAGCGAAAGTGTAGCGTGTTTTTTTTTTTAATGGCACAAAATAGATCAAATATTATTTACCCAAGGCTTGACTTCATGCACTTATAATAAGGCAACACAAAAGTCTTTCTTTTTTTGTCTTTGAGTTGTGTACTTGTCTACCTAAAAACAGGATTATGAACATACGTTAACTGTGTTAGTGTTTAGACTGCTAAAGACAGGGTGAAGGCTTCTCCAGTGATGCTTTTAGAGAACACCATGATGACATAGCACAACGCTCCACAGATGACGATCAGGCTCGTCAGCAGTGGAGCCTGAGTCTGAGCTGGACTGTCAGCTTTGCGGTGACTCGGACAGGTTTACTCCTCCTTCCGCTTGGCCCCAGGAATCTTAGCTTGGATCCTGGGCAGAGAGAAACACACTGAAGGACCGACACTCTGAACACAACATGAACGTAGATAAAATTTTGGTGGTTCTAATCCATTCAGGAGGAACACCGACTAGCTGGGATATATGCTCATGCTCTTGTTGCAGTTCAGAACTAAAATTACAAGCTCATGGTTGCATTGCTTGTGAGTGTTTTCTAAACAACTAGTTAAATGTTCATTTTAAATTTGATAGATTAAAAGGTGATACTTACTTCCCCACCACAGAGTTGACGTGGGTCCGTATTAATCCCACATACTGATCAATCTGTGCCTGAAAAGAAAAGGCCAATAAGTCCTGCACTGTTTTCCAAACTAGGGTTTACTTGTGTTATTGGTGAAGCTTTTAAGTTCCTACCTGATGTTTCTTCATAGACCACAAGGCATGGTGAAACATGGGACCCACAGCTGTAGAGGCAGAGAGAGTCATAGTTGATGAGCTATTTTGACCTAAAACTAGAACATGTTTAATCAGAACAGGTTTGTGACAGCAGGGCCCTAGCACACACCATCCACCCGTCTTATCTAAGGTAAACTGGAAAAGTAATCAGAAAGTGTACAGTCCAGTCAACAAGTCCAATGCAAAAAGTTACATTGTGAGAAAAGAGAGGCTGTATTATTTTTACTTTGGCATGTAATGAAGATATGACAATCTCTTCAACAGTGAAGGGAAACGCTGGAGCGTGTGTGAGTCAGCGGGGGATGAAAGCTGTATATAATTTAGAAGTCAAATCATAAGATGAATTAAGCCGAAGACAAACCTCACCTAAAATGGACAGTGTCCAAGGCCATTGAAGAGTGCCCCCACGTAGGTCAGGGGACATGAACACATCAGCAACTGCAAACTGAAATAAGCACGGTGTGCTGTTAAGGCTAATATTTCATCCCAGAAGTGCTAAAAAGGCAAACATTGTTTTTAAATATGAGGCAAACCTTCAAAGGAGTCGACCAGATCTTGTACAAAGAAACAGCCTGCGGAGCTCTACCTTCATGTAGGTGTTGGAGTACCAGCAGGATTTTGTCAGCGTATTTGCTAATACTGATCCCTGAGAAAGAGAGCAATTATCCATTTCCCAGGTACGCTCTGAAACATAAACAATGTTACATAGGTAAGAGATGCTTGAATCTCTGTCTTACAGACCTTTAAATTAATTCTATACACTTCACTCACTTGAACGGATGCCCTTCATCTGTCTTCTGCACAGCCTGCAGCACAGACTTGTAGATCCTGAAACTGATGGTGGCTGAAAGGGCTGCCAGGGCCAAGTAGGGCTCCAACACTGACCACACTAAACTGGGTCAGGGAGAAAAGGAGCAGAAGAACGCTGCTGAACACTGCACCTGATTGCTTCACATTTCTCCAGTAGAGGAGGTCAATTGCTGAGAAGGAAACAGAGAAAAAGGGAGTTAGAACCCATAACTACCATTACCTGGGCTCTGACTTTGTATCATGTAGTCATTTTTAAAGTCATTAAGCTGCTGTGCACTACACATCACACATTTAGGGTCAAATTACCTGGAAGCTCTTGACAGCCCCAGTGCCTCCAGGGAACTGCGGCTGTCACGGGATCCTGTTTTAACCCAGCTTCCTAACCCAGCTTTTCATTAGGTTTGAGTGAGCTATGGAGCTGTCAGAGGATGAAGGTACTATCTTTCGATTATCTTTACATCCAAAATAGAGTAACTTGTTGAACATGTATTTTAATGATGTTGTAACTATTTTGGGCTTTTTCTATGTTCTTACTGTTAAGAGCACCTGGTCTGGTCTCATACATATACAAACATACATGTTTACATTACACTGAGGGTACACCTGCATCGCCTGCTCACAGTGCAGAATTAATGATTGGACCTATAGCTCTGTGAAAGCAGCAGCAAATATAGCTGCATTATCAGCAGTTCACAAATTAATGGCTCAAAAGTGACCTGGCCAGGCAGGCTTGTCTGACCAGCAATGCGGGATGACAAAGCATTCACTAACCTCATTAATGCATTGACACAGCAGGATTCCTGTCATGTGTTATCACTCAAACGAGAAAAACTGTCTGGACTACAACGCTGGACGTGCTAACACATAGACATCTAGCTACACTGTTATTCTCACAGCCTTCTTTGGGTGGCGAGGCTTGTAATTCAAAGCCACTTGCAGAAATGAAATAGAAGTGATAACTGAGGATTAGCCCAGTGTACCATTACAGCTTCAGTGGTCGACATGGTCCTCCTCTAGCAAGTCATCTGTGTCAGCTGGAAGCACAGGCCTGTTTCCATGAGAACTGTCAGCTGCCTGTTTCAACCTCTGCTGAACCAGCTTGCCTCCCCACAACCACAGCAAGGCCTACCAATACAACTATGTTTTAGATTGCATCTTCTCGAATCAACACCAAGTAATCTTTAATGTCACATAGAGAGTAAAGTTTTGTACTAGTGAAAAGGAGAGTATTGCCGCTGAGGTCCTCTTGGGTGTCTTACTCTTCCTCCTAGCTGGCCTGCTTGCCTGCTCTAATTTTAGCTATAGAGCTGTGAGCAGCATAGTGATGACGGGCCATCTTTAAAACTCCACTAAAAGGCATCTGTGGATGCCCTGAAAGGGCTAGGCTGGACCTGGATGGTCAAAGAACAATCATGTTGTGATTATTCACCCACCTCACAGTAACTGTCCCCGCACTGTCACATAGCACCAGTATAAACCTGTTTCTCACCTGCAACCCCAATCAGCCACCCTACCACTATCACTTCAAAGGACTCTGCCATTCAGCAACAGCATCCATGTGCCAAAGCTGCCACATGGATCACTCCTATAGACGCCATTGCTAACAAACACTGACAAACGCCATGTGGCTACTGATTTAAATAAAAATTGCTCTCTCAAACACACACACACAGACAGGCAGATGGTAGCAAGAGACAGCCAGGGTAACACATCAACAACACAAAAGCAGCACTTCAAGGGAGACGTATTGACAGGCAACAGTTACTTGTGATGTGCTGGCACAGACTGAAAAGGCTTTAGCTGCAGTAGAGGCTTGTACTAACCTTGCGGCTCCCATGGCTGAACAGGGAAAGAGGCAGCTGCTTTATCCACGGACAGAAAGGAGAGCACTGAAGGGGAAGTCCCCCCCCTTTACGGGAGAGGAGGAGCCAAAGCCACACCAGCAAATCAGTATTCGCCCAAGCAGAGGGACTGAGGAGGGTGGGGACAAGTAGGGGGTGTGGTTGCCAAAGACTGTAGTGCAATCCTGTACACATACACCCTCTGAGCTCAGCTCAGCCCCTTTGACTCAATGCAATCAGAGCTGGGGCACCAGCTAAAACAAAAGCCAGCACACAAAAACTGGGAAACTTGCATCACTTGGCTTTGGTTGCTAAAAAAAAAATGGCAGACTAACCAGCGCTCTATAAAAAATGCTTTGGTGGCCATGGATCTGCTAAGCACCTGCCTGATGCAGTTACCATAGTTACCATGTTCCATTTTCTCTCACTGCTTACTGAGAGATGGAGAGAGGTCAGGAAGGGAGGGGCTGAAAGGGAGGGAGGAGAAGAGGGCTCCTTTGTGGAAAAGAGAGATTCATTGTGCTCTGAATCTGGGGAATCAGAAGCTCATCGTGTGCGTCTACAACACCATGCCACATAATACAGCCACTCCCTTTATTGTGGCGACAAAAAGAACAATAGCAGGTTTCACAACAGACCTGTGTGTGACAAGAGTCAGCTATGAACAGAAGTATGTAAAAAGTTTAAAGAATGTTAACTGATAGTTGAGTCATATTACAAGCAAAATGTCTGACTGAATTAAATCTAATTTGTACAATAATGTTAATTAGTTTAAACTAGATAACCTTTGGATGATTGTTTCACTTCTGTAGATAAGCCTATATTTGTTCCAGAACTTAATCTAATGTTCATATTACCCTATTAAGACCTAAGGCAATCCCATAAGAAAAGTCTTTGTTGCAGTGTTCATCAGTATTAGAAAAATTAGTCAATGAAGTGCTTATTTATCTTAAAAATAGTTATGTGCTAGCAGATATGTCACATCAGACTATAAAAGAAGAAACACAAACTGTGTGTTGGTTTTCAAGAGGTGAAGGAATACAATGAATGTGGAGAGCCTGTAACTTTTGATATGGGGGAAAAAACTCAATAGAACAAGTGTCCTGTTGAGTTTTTGAGCCTACAAGACTTAGATAACTGACACAACACTGAATATAGGATGTTGAATCAGTGCAGAGAAATGGTAAGAGCGCTTACCTCCCTTTGCACTGAGTTTTTGAATTGAATAACCAACACACACACACACACACACTGAGCAAAAAAAACGGAGCAAACGATTAACACCATTGACAATAATATAATTTCCCATCCCCCTTTTCTGTAGTGGAACTAGTTTAGCCTGACCTAATTAAATCACCAAAGACATCCTTTTGGCCTCAAACAAGCTATCAGAAAGACTGAGAGAAAACACACAAGGACAGTTCTGCTGCCAACAGTCCTTTCACAGCTGTGAATCAGGACAGTTTCTGGACCACTGTGACCGAAGTTGGAATTATTATCAAAGAAATAGTTTACAATGTATTAAACTCACTAGTGTTGCTGTGCTTGGCTCCTTAAACAGGAGGCAGAAAGTTTGAGCAGAAGAGCAGAAAAAAATAGTGAGAAAACAAATCAACTAAAAGGATGATGAACAGCTCCAATCATCTATTGTGTTAATTTAAAGCTTGACTGCACTCTCACGCTTTATATAGTGTTTGAATTGTTGGACCCAAATTATCAGCAATTAGATAACTGGAAGCTAAGCATCTTATTTTTCTCAAATCTGTGCATTCCTTTGTGATTTACAAAGCAAAAACTCAGTTTCATAACAAGCAGAAAAATCTTTCAAAAATGACAGTTTGAAAGTTGTCCAAAAACACTAAAACATCTCAGCAAGAGGTCTAAATTTTAAATGTGAAAACGGTAATGCTTTAACAGCGTTATCTGCTAACTATGTTCACACAGTGGGGAGAATCTCAACAGTTTCCTTTTTTTTTTTTTTTTTTTTTTTTTATATTATCTCAACAGTTTTCATCTGAATGTGGAGAACATGTTGGCACAAGTAAATATAAGCTGTTTAAATGCACATTATGTGAATTGATTAATTTTGAGTCTCCTTTTAGGATTCAGTGCAGCTTGATGAGGCCGACGGAGTTTGGTGGCAGTGAGTCAGTCGTGCACTGCAATAGAGAATGACTTAAAAAAAAAAAACCTCCAGCTTTAAGATGAGTTAAGATAAGATTATTAAGATTTGAAACTTGTACTAACTTAATTTGATGGCGTTCATCATTTACTGTGGATCGAATTCATCAGAGATCAGGAACTTCATGTTTAGCTGACGTCTCAGACATCAGCTTATCAAATGGATAATGACTCAGCAAGAATAACATCAAAATGGGTTTGTCCTCAAAAACTCTAAGCTCACACAACACAATCAGATACTGTTATGATCCATGCTGTGATACAATGAACAGATTATTCTGACCTGCTTAGTCAAACCTAAGAGGATGACAGACTAATAAAACCACAAACAGTGTGGCTAAAGAGGCGCCATTTCTCTATCCTATGGTTCCGTTTTCTGAGCCATTCGTCCTATGAAAGAGACACGCAGAGGATGTTCCTGACATGGCACAGCCTTTGCAAGGTACCACGGGGGCAGAGGAGATAGGGGTTGATGTAATCAGGATGGGTGCGCCCTGGTTACCATGGAGAACAGTCTGTCAGCACCCGTCCAGATAGGCTTTTGACTGCCTTGTTTAAACAAAAACCAGAAGCATACGCCATGTATAAAATCCAGCTCCCTTCCACATATTACACAATGGGGAGGGTATCTAACAATGGCACGCACACAGTCACATTGGTCTATAACCCTGGCATCCGTAATACACATGCCACCCAAAACAGATGGCACCCAGCCATGTTGGTGTGCACACTCATTTTCCGACAACACACAACGGTGTGCTCCATCACTCACCTGTTCCTCTTTCGATTTTTGCTTTTTAGGTATACACCCACATCAGAGCAGGCAGAAAGGCTCTGCCCTGTACGGGCGTGTCCACATGAAAGAAGGGGCCCAGCAAAAAGGGACTTTTCTGTGATTTCTCAACACTTACGACACAATGGATATGAAAATGTGCAGCGACGCAATAAGGAGCACTACACATGCTCTAGGATATCACCACCTTGCAGTGCAATATAATTTCAACAATACCAGTAGCCAGAATAACAGCCCATCTCTCACCACCGCAGAACACAGACAAATGCTGAGTAAATCACAGTAAACACATCAGTACCCTGGCCTTTCCAGCTGCTCCAAGAGCACTCCTTCTTGGTCACGTCTGCAGTGGCCTGCATGCTGGTGCTCATTTAGGTCCCTGTTCTGTCTCTCTTTATGGTTTTCCTTTTCTTCTTTGTTTCCCTCTTCAGTAAAACCGACTCACTCACTCATCCCAGAAAGGCATGAATGGTGGAAAAGGATGCAGAAAAGAGGCTGAGACGACGTGGGGGAGGGAGGAAGGGAGGGAGGGAGGAGAGGTTTCCAAGGTGCTGCCTGCTTGCCGAGCACAAAGACCGATGCTGTGGAGCGGGCTCGCCAGAACAGAAGGAGCAGGGAAAGTGCGTACGTGTATGTCGGTGTGTTGGGGGAGGGAGGAGTGGAGGGGCAAATTGTAAACATCACACTACCGTTTCTGCTGCAGCAAACCATCCATGCAACGATTAAGAGCCTCAGGGGTAAAAGCATTGGGTGGTGCATGGTCAAAGGGGTTTCGTCTTGCCAAGGGCAAGGTTTTCACAATAACATGAGCCTCAGACCTGGTTAATCGTGGGGGATACAAGCAAGAATGGGGTTATCCAGCACACTTTGTCAAGACAACTAAAGCCTACTGATCAATCCTCATATGGTTTCTAGCAATCCACAATAGGTGTCTCATGTAGCTTGTTGGCAAAATATTTTAAACGATGCAGTTAGTGAAATGTGCCATAAACACAACACAGACCCACATCTCTGATGTGTAAAAGAAGTAATTTCTCAGTCTGATGTCACGCTGCACGTAAAACAGGATGCAATGTTCTTTAAAAGCTTGAAATGGCAGGACTTGATACCACGTTGCTAAGGAAAAACATGGCAAATATCCAGCTCGTTTCTTTGTTATTTGCACATTACAGTATGTAAGGCTGTAGCTAAGATTTAAATAGCTGTTTCCACTATGGCTCACGGTAATTCAAGAGGCAAAGTGCTTGTTCTTAATAATTCATGTCAAGAGACACTGTTCATTTCAGCACAGTGTTCCTAGTTTAGTGCCTTTAGGATGTGTTGGGGCTTTATGATTTCCTCCCTGGAACACATTTGGAATGCAAATAGAGGAAAATTGCTTTGGAAATAAAACAAGGTAAGATGCTTACAAGTTTTAAAAGAACAGCTCAGTCATTAAGGTGTGAGCGAATAGTTTTTGTTCAAATAATTTTCCTCTATCCTTTCAAAGCTGTTAGCCAGGTCCACTCAGTCCTCCCCCCTGCAGACAGCCACACCTCACACCTTCTGCTCACTGCAGCTCTGACAGCCATCAATGCCAACAAGCAAACCATATGGAAAGAAAAAAGCTAGTTCATCTGAACCAGACTGAACATGCTCCCCCATCACTGTTGCTATGGTAACTGGTGTGGAAGTGACTGATGACATAAATATCCTCTGGTCTTCCACAGAGCAGCAGAGACAAAGGTGTCTTCCGCCCTCTGGTGGTGGAGAAAAATACACGTGACCTGCTTTTTAGCATTTCCAGAATCTTCTCACTGTCTGAGTAAACAAAACAAGGCGACTCAGCTAGTATTCAGTGAATTTACAATTCAGTAATGTGACTGTTCACATGAATCAACACAGCTCACTGCATGTTTAAAGAAACCCCTACATGCATGCAAACCTATGTTTGATTTGAAGCCAGAAGAACAAAAAAAAAAAAAAAAAAAAAGGAGTGATTTCCTTTGACGCACAGATAAAACAAATGCAAAAAGAAGCCTTTGAAGCTTTCATGTAGGAGTGTGCCCCAGTTTTCAGTATCACAGGATTATGTAAACCCACTGTCTACAAGGACAAAATGAAGAGCCAACAGAAGTCAAAATACCCATGTCAACATCAAAATGTGCAGCTTAGACAGCATTAACTGCTCGCTGCAGCTGGTATGCCTGACTTATCTAATCATAAGTGTGATGTAAGAATGCGGATGCTGTCAAGATGCAAAAGGAGCCTTTGCACAAACATTTGGAGTTTAAAAATATTTACAGGTTAGGCAGTGCTGCTTTATATTGTCAGACACCATGCATGGACATTCATTGGAGTAAACGCATCCTTTTATTGACTGCCTTTTCTCATATATGCCACCAGGTGGAAGCAAATGTAGAGAGAAAACAAGCACTTTCCTCTCATTCCTGGTACAGAAACACCCACTCAGAAAAGGACATCCCATTTTTCTTTTTATTTTATCACCAGTTTTATTTTATCACCAGTTAAAATACAAATCCACAGACACTCCTAATGTCTTTTGAAAATCAAGGAACATTAGCAACACTCCCTGATTCACAAGCTTCCACTTACTTCTGTAAAGTTCATATGCCAAGATGAAGCCACTGTATCAATGGTAGGAATACAGATTGATAACATTTAACACACTTTAAATAAGAATGAATGAAATAAAGTCAGGACTAACCTTTTTGTTTATCAAATCCCTCCAGAAAGATTGATACAGCAGGTTTTCCTTGGTCTTCTTTGCCCTCACTGGTGATCTTGTGCATGTCACCCTGGTGGGCCTTTTCTGATCGTACCTCTGGAGGTACAGCGGCTGTTGGGGGCTTAGGCTTGCTGGGACCTTCCTCTGTTTTCACAGGGTTCTTGGCCTTTTCTGGAATCAGAGGCTCAGCTGGCATTGCCTCAATTGTACTGCGAGGAGGGGTGGTAGTGGAAACCAATGGAGAGTGAGGGCTGACTCCCTGTTTGGGGCCACTCGCACCCTGCTCTCTCTTTGGGCTTTCCTCAGATGCAGACTCAATGAAGAGATCACTGTCAAGCTCTGCCTCTCTCTCCTCCCTCAGTATGCTGTAGGCTGTGGGTGGAGCAGAGCTGCCTACAAGGCCAAAACCACCCTTGGTAACCGGAGGATTGTCAAACGGGTTGTTAGGCTGGCTGAAAGCTCCCTTGCTCTTAGGGGGTTCAGCAAACGGGTTGCTACTAGGTTTGGGGGGCTCTTCAGACACTAGCTCGATCTCTGAGTCTCCAGACTCTGCACTACTGCCATCATGCTCCCTGTTGCCGGGCTTTTTGCCTGGATTGCTTTTGGTAAATGTCGGCTTTCCCACCTCAGACTTGAACATGTCACGTGTTGGGAATTCTTTCTCTGCCCACAAAGAAATAGAGAAGGGGGAGAAAAAAAAACTGCAAATCAGTTGAGTTACTTTACAAATCCAGTTTAACTTGTGTAAAGTTAAAGCTGTCACTTTTGCTATATTTAAATGGATGATTGTTTACTTAAGAAAGTCACCAACATTACAACCAAAAATGAGACCAGGTTGTACAACACAGTGCATATCTCTTACATGTTTTTCTAGGTAACTATGTAAAACCCCAGCACAGGTTTTAACTGTGTGGTCACTAATAAATTGTAGAGTTTACAGCCTGACTTTCTGCAAATCTTAAGGCATGCCCCAAAAAAATGCTAACAAGAATAGCATTATATTGGCTATCTTTGGCTCGTTTAAATAGCAACACTTAGAAATTTTTTGTGCTTTTAAATGGTAAAGAGACTAAACAAACCACGAGGAGTGTTATGTCTTAAAACATTAGTCTTCAGTTTCTCAACCATGTGCTCTTTTCCATAATCAACAACTTCCGTGACAGCCTGGTAAAATTTACTGATGCTGATATAATAAAATTTTATGATATTATGAGAGATTTTTGTATAAATTGCCCATAATCTTTTAAACCTGAGGCAAGTGTCTATGTGTATTTGATGTGCTTACGTGTTGGGGACGCATTAGGAGTGGAAGCAGGGCTTTCATCCTCCGGCTCTGACAGTGTCACAGTGGGAACCCCCTGTAAGCCCACACTGAGGATGTTCTCACGCTCAGACACATTAACTGGAGAGGGATGCTGCTGCAGCTCAGACTTGGAAGGTGGAGGCTGGGACTCAGTCAAAGTGATCTTCACTGGGCTGGCTGTCTGTGGTGTGCCACCCAGGTTTCGGTAGGAGCGGTAGTCCGTCAGCTCCTCATCGGATGGCTCTTCAACATAAGGGAAAGAATGAGAGCCAAGTGCTGGACCTAGATTTTCATCTTCCTCTTCATCATCCTCATCTTTTCCAAGATTTTTATCCATGTAGCTATCCAGGAAGTCATGACCAGCTGATATTTTGTCAGCCTTGTTTGACAGAGCCCCCTGGTGCTGGTACTGGTGCACTTCCTCGTGGCTGATATCCATGTAGTTGTAGGATTCTGTTTTGTGTGAGCCCAGCAGAGACTTTGGCATGTCATCCATTGGCTTGGAAGCCATTTTGGTGTTGGAGCTGAAGCTGTAGGTGTCACTTGAGAAGTGGTCCAAGACAGAGGAGCCAGAGGAGTTGTTGGAGGGCTTTAGGTCGTCCGACAGGTATGAGGCTTCCCTGCCGGTTGTGAAACTCTGATTGGACAGCAGGGATGTGTACACATCACCATCATCATTCATAGGCTTCCTGAACAAGCCAGACATGGGATCATCTACAAAAACAGAGAAAGAAAGAGTCAGAGAAAGCCAGGCGACAGATAAAGAAGAATGCAGAGCTCTCTGTGTTACGCAGTTGAATCAAACCAGCCTGTCTCTGAGCAGTGTGATTAATGAAAACATCCAGTTAAACAAAGCTATGCTTCAGCCAGTGCTGCTGCCAGGGAGAGAGACTGTGGCACTGTGAGAGCAGAACAGTCCAATTGGGTGTCTGGCTGTGCAGATCGGCGAGGCTGCAGACACAGAGGGTACTTGTACCCAATAGGAGACAATGGCGGATTGTTCAGGCACCCCAAAAAAGTAAGGAGACACAACCAAAGTCTGTTCTGTAGCACACAAGTAAAGTGATGCCTGTAGTCTCATTTCAGCCCTGTAATCACAAATCCTGCATCTTCCCAAACAGAATGTAGTGACAGTGAGGTTGGCTTTTTAAGTGGTGTGCTGACAAGAAGTTAAATGGCTCCCATCACCTCCTTTGATGTTCAGACATAGCATCCATTATTTGAAAAAATATTTTCATATTTTGAATCATCAGCTTACAACAGACAAGATTAGTTTGGTGTTAATTATTAGTTAGGTGTTAATATTTGCCCCATTGTAATATGTCCCCTGTGCTTTTAAAACTCAAGTCTCCCACAAGGGAGACGGATGCCCTGCCAACTGAGCTATCCAGCCACTTTTCAAAAGTGATTTCCCCTTAAAAAGTAGATTTTTTTTTAATGGACTGACACCTGAGGATATGAAAATCAGTCAATCAATAGAAAACAAATCATTTATCCAAACTCTCTGAATATTATAACTATAAACTGTATACCCAAACAGCGAGACCATGCCCATCTTTACTTCTGAAAGTTTCAAGTCTATTACCAACCTGCCAATTAACTTTAGTTGTGATGTGACAAACAAGGTGTATTTTAAATCAGTCTTATATTTCTAAATCTGTTTTCCTCCCTGTATCTTTTATTAATTTGTACGCATTAAGTTTAAAATAATAATTTAAAAAACAATATAATTTCATGTCAAACGCTATCAAAAGTAGGCATGCTTCCAGTACAAATATGAAAATACAATCAACTCCAATAATCACAGTACCCACACAAAAACATACACTACACAACAGATTATGTTAACAGATTCTGTTGAGCTGTTTACAAATCAGAGTTTATACATCCACGAACTAAGCTCCTCCTGCTCTCTAGCCCTGCTTCTCCAGGGCAGCGGTTGCTGCTATAAATAGACTGTGTCCAGCTGCTGGACTGGATAAGGGGGAAAGAGTTAAAACTGCAGCCTCAGGGTTAGCTTTGGAGAATGCAGACTGACTGACAGAAGACCCAACAGGTCAGGACGTCCCGTTCCTCCTTCTGCTTCCTCTAAAAAGCCCCACCACCCTCCCTTCTGCTGTCCTTTCAATAGCGGCTTCCTCCGTCATTAACAATACATCATACCGCAGTACTGAGGCGTAAACACTACACTCCCAAGCAGGGATACGAGGAGAGGCGTGATAAAATGAAGAAGAAAAGCAAGGCAGGCCAAGACGTGTTTAAGCTCCAGGTTATTTTGCATTATACAGACTTACATATCTAACAGATCAACATCTAAAGCAGTTGTAAACTATACATAAACACTGATATGAATTCCTTAATGTACTGTGTAAGTGAGGGTTGTCTAGTTCTGGTCTTCAAGGTCCACAATCCTGATCTTTCTCTGCACCAACACACCTTACTCAAATTAATGAGTTGTTTTGCAGAACTTCGTAACCTGTTGGGGCCATTTAATTTAAGTCAGGTGTGTTGGAGCAAGAAAAAAAAAATGAAAACCTGCAGGACTACGACCCTTGAAAACAGACTTTGGACACCCCTGGCCTAAGCTAACCAATATAATCCTCTTAATATACTACCATGGAATATATAGGTTCCACCAGTCATCACCCTGGCAACACAATCATAATCACAAAACACATCAATTCTCCGCATAAACAAATGCTGTGCGAAGAAGAAGAAAGGCGATCTCTGGTCACTGCTTGTAATCCGTTTGACCATGGGCAACACCAATCTCTCCTCATCCAACTCTTAAATGTTACAACATCCTAAACATACCAGCAGTTGCATAAGGCATCTGCAGCAGTTAAGAGGCTGCATGCATGTCATTAGCGAGCAGGAGAGCAGCCACTCTGAGCTTCTGCTTGACAAACTTGTTAGAGATGGGGGGCATTTTGAATCTGCTGATATGACATCGCACCCATACACTGGAAAACCCCACGAGGCTGAAACAATTGCTTCACTGCAGTTGGATGCCGATTGGGTATGACAACAGAGGATTTCTCCGCTCACTGTGGTCACACAACATATTCATGCCAGTGAAAGGATGGGGCAGATAAATAAAAATAAAAAAAGGTCCTGGTAGATGTGCTGTGCAGGGGGGTGAGGGGTTGGAGTCCTTTTGTTGTCCTTCGTGCAGCCAGTGCAACTCTGAAACTAATAGAGGCTGACAATCTGTGCCATGCCATGGCATAGTTCCTAATTATCAGGAAACTGACAAAACCAGGGAGTCCGGATGATATAAGAAGGGCATTGGTTGCAAAAATAATACAATAAAGGCTTACTGAGCAGCTTGCACAGAAGGTCTTTTCACTTTGAAAAACTCGGTAGTGTTATTAAAAATGAGATAAAATGAATAAACTAACATTTATCATGAATAATAGATAGGTACTTTAAATGTGCCTGGGCATTTTCAATAAGAAGTTTAATTTTGCCAAAAACGTCTGGACACATTATGTTGCCCTACATATTCCAACCAGGAGTTCAGCTTGGGGACTGAAGGGATGTTGCTGGTTCCCACAAAACCCAGCCATATTTCAGCTTTTCCTTGTAGCATCTGTGACTCTGGCTCAGTAACAACTCCATTGTTCTATCCACAGCTCTATCCACTATGGTGTTATCTTTCAGGAGTTCGCTTTCACAGCATGACCTTGTGGAAATCAATCCACTCTTACTGTGCTCTTATTTCAAAGCCATCTGTGCCTTTGACTGTAAATAATATACAGTCGCTCAATAATTTAGGGCACTGATGTTGTCTGGAGGTTTTGTATATGTGTTACTGTAAGATGCACATCAAACTTAACATGTGTGGAGCTTGACAAAATGTTTGACCTTAAGGTCCTGAAAACTAAAAATCCATTTATTTTATCTGTATTACATTATTTTTATATTTAGTTGTTGTCCACTATTATAAACTACACATTCCTTTCTAATGAAAAATGCAAATATATAAGTTTATATAAATGATTATACAAACTGCATTCTAAATAATTAATATGACACTAGCAATAACACTGATTTTGTCAATTATTTATTTTGCACGGTGGGACAAGAAGGAAGAAGAATTTCTCATCAAAATGAGCATATCTGCCTGCCTACTGTTTGATAAAGATCACATGGACTTCCTCCAAGCAAAGGGATGCTAAGAAATTGTTTTATGGACGAATGAGAGCAACATTTAATAACTTATTTTAAATTCAAATTGTTCTATTTCTTTATACGTCCTATTTATGAATTGCTGGAGAAAAAAAAGGTCTGTGAAACATGGTGGTGGTAGTGCCATGGTTTGGTCCAGTTTGACTGAATTATGGAACAATGAATTCTAGATTATTATATTAAATTCTTTAAAAATTAATATCAGGTCATAAATTATGTCTGAGAACTAAATCAGAAAAGAAAGTAGGTCATGTAGTGTGTCAGCAATCCTAAGCAAACAAGCTATTCTAGTAAAGAATAGTTAAAGAGGAACAGTTTTTATTTTGGAATGGCAAATAATGTGTTGAGGAGGAACATGAGGCAAGCAGTAAATGTAAGAAAAACCCAACAACAAACCAAGAATTAGGCTGTTTTGATGTAAGAAAGAGATAAAATTCCTGATCTCCAGAAATATTTACTGAAACTCTTAAGTTGCTGTTATAGTTACACAATGAGTCCACAACATAATAAAAAAAAGCTAAAGTTCATATTCTTTCACTCTGTCACTTCCAAATGAGTAATATTGGATCATTTTCTGAATAAAATGTGGCTGGATTGGATTCTCTTTATCTGCTTTAAGTACTTAGGTGAGAAGGTCTTTTATATGGGAAGACATAAAATTCTTATGGGTTTGTAAACTCTCAAGGACTACTAAAGGATGATTTTTGATTTCTAGACTGAAGTTTCTTGTTTGTCACATCTTAATGGCTATGGTCTTAAAAGCTTTTATTATGATGTTCTTGTTAATAATACATAGTATTGATTACAATATCTGTGGCTGTGCAATTACATGAAAACCAGTAACTAATTGTTCGCCTTTAACGCTAGTAAAGTGGAAGAAAGTAAGGAACACAAAGGCTGCCTTTACTGAGGTAGAACAAAACTACCACCAGAGGTCGATAGAAAAACAGCTATGATGTGAGATTCAGGTGGTCTGCTCCATTGATCCAAAACAATAGGCACATACAATTACTGTAAAATAAATTGGTGTATTCACTATTCTTTAAAAATTGCCTGAGGCCACACAGGACAAATGCTGTTTGTCAAGCATCCTTTGTCAAAGATGACTAAAGTGGACACAATTTGAATAAAAGATAATCTTAGCCCACAGTACGATCAGTACCTTTTTTTATACAGTATTGATTGTACTTCTCTTGGCTTGGATAGAACTTAATGGATGAATAGAGGGGGGTGTGGGAGGACTCAGACTAAGTGTTTGAAAGTTGTCTGCTTTGGGACAAAGCTGTCAAAAAGCATGACTTTGAAATACAAATTCACTTTAATTTTACAGCCAAGACATTGAAGAGTGTATAGAGACAAAAGGCATGCAAACAGGTCTGAATGACCTACACATTTTTTGCTGATAGTAGCTATAATCCCACGAGGAGTTTTGCACTAGTCTTGTTCAGGGATTACTCTGAGACCTCATTTCAAAGGGCTGGGCGTAAACAAAGCATCATGTTTCAGATGTTAACTATTAATTGTTTTCTGGATGAACACATGGGATTAAAAAGACATTAGAAATCATGACTTATTGATATGATGAGAGCAGGGTTGCGCTACACTATGTATTGTTCTGGGCAGCTTATTCAAACCAAAACAGCACAAGCCCTGTACATAGACGCAGAGGCATTGGAGCTTCATTGCTGTCAGAGAAAGGAACCATATTAAAGATGTCTTTAAAGAAAATGCAGCTTGTTGTAGTGCAAAGTATTTCCCAGCAGCCTGGCCATTTGAACTATCAGCCTTTTTATCACAACCTTGCCTCTCTTACCATTAAGCTGCCCTCCCCTCTTCTCCCTGCCATGTATTATTTTGTATCTTTTTCATCTAGTCTGAAAAGACCCTACGCTGCTTGCCCCCCCCTGGGAACAGGAGCTCAGCTCTCATCAGCTAAAGGCACAAATGCATCGTGCTGGCTTATGCAGTCCGGCAGAGTCCACTAAGTGCTTTCTCCATCTAAAAGATATGAACCCAGACAGACATCCGGTGCACTGTCTCATCCTTGTCACTGGTGGAACAGAAAAAGATTTGTGCCTAATCCATCAATCAGACACTAAATTGTAGGAGAAGATTTCTCACAGCTGATGCACTTTGCCAAGAAATAATAATGAGACTAATAAAATGCACTTGTAAAGGTTATAGAGAGCCTGATGAAGAAAGGGATGCTAATGTGCAATCTCTCCATCTGCAATGTGCGCTTTTTTTCTGCCGTATGACAGAGCAAGTAGTGAGGCTATTAGCCGTCTGCTAACTCGACTGGAATGTTTTCACAGCACACCTGGTCATGATGCAGCACTTTCTTCTGCATCTGTCTATCCCATGCCTCTTATGACTGACATATGATGGGAAAATAAAATATAAAAGACACTGAACTACCGTGCAGTGTCAGAGATCTGGGATAGGTTCTGTCCTGGAGTAATTTAATACGGCTGAAATCAGCACATGGTCTGAGGGTAGATTACTGTTGTGAACAAGATTTAGGATGAGTATGGATCAATTACCTAGAGGCAATTACAGACTTCTTAAAGGGATACCGTTTCACATCTTATTCTGATTAAGAGCTACACTTATTTTCTTGCTTTAGTTAAAAAAATATATATCTGTAATATATTCTATGATTATGCTTCAGTAATGCAGTGTGAAGACTAGTGGAACTATTGGATGTTTTTGACAAAGATCAGAGGAGACTACAATATATCTGCTTGAGAAAGAAGTGTCCACTCTGCCCTGCTAAATACTGTAGGATGAGATCTGGAGTGTTCCCACCAAGAACATACGTGACAGAGTGAATTATTTCACTTGTATGGGCATGACTCTGCTCTGTGGAAGTCACAGCAATATCAGACTATTTTGATCTCTTTCAGTAACTAAAACAAAGTCTGTGTGTTTGTCTATTACCGCCTACACAGCTCCTTCAGCAGACTGTTATAAAAGTAGAGTACATGCTTTCTTTACTTTTTCAGTGAGTAAAGCTGGCCAGATCATAATTACTTAAGTAGCACTTGACAGAAAATAGATGTTTTCTTGCCTGTCTTGGATCAGCAACAGCATGCTGAGAAAGGGTCTGAGCAGCCAAGAGAGGAAATTGGACAGCATCCTTTTTTTAAAGCAAAATCTCATGAATTTTTCAGTGAATTCGTGAATAAAAGTGCAGGGCTCTAGTTTTGCACGCCAAGCGCATGGTGAGCCATGCTACTTCAGGATTAAAAATAGCAGCATGAGCTGTGGTGAAGGGGGTGAGGGACTTAGAACTGAGATCGGCATTATCTTACACAAAAACATGCCTTCAGCTGATCATATAACAATATCATTAACATGGTCTAAGGTTCCATCATGCATCTGATTTTTTACTTCAGTGAAAAAAATGAATAAAATACTTTGATGGAGTCTCCTGCTCTGATGATATAATGGGGATTAAGCTTTTTTTTTAAATACTCTGTCCCTTTACAATCTAGGGCTTTAGGTCTGTAATCTATTTATCTTGTTTCACCTTATGAAACTGCAGGTATATTACAAATAGTAAGCTTCAGCTTTTATGTGAGGTCTGTTATATAATAGTAAATGTTTAAAGAAGTTCAACAGGCTGTGTGGTAAGTCCTGCTGCATCTCATCCATAGACTCACATCAAACTACAGTGAGACCTGCGCAGGCAAGTGGAAAAACCAGAGGGCTATAAATGGTGTTTTATGTCTATCAAAGGATGAGTTTGACTGAATTTCTTTGGACATGTCATTATTTAATTGGGCATAGCTGTTATGGCCGCTGATTTACTATAAGCATGTGAAAGTTCCTCCGTGCAGCTTGTTTTTGTGTGTTTTTCAACCCCAGAAGTTTTGACTCGCCGTGCGGACAGATAAGCAGGCCGTCGTAATCTATGACAAATTGACTGCGTCTCGCGCGCTGTATTGCCACCATAATACAGACGTGTTGTGTTGTTAATATTTGCTATAATGAGGCTTAATGTGATATCAATAAAAGACGGCGGTGAATAATACGATTTAAGTTTAGATAAGATTGAGTTTTACCTGTAGATGCAGTTTCCATAGCAACGGAAGGCCTTTTCCCGTCGTCCTGGAAAGGATGATCCAGGTCGCTTGTCGCGTCGCCGCCTTTCGGCTTAAATTCCTCACGAAACTCCTCGAACCGGGTCGGTGTGCTCCCAAACAGGCCGTTCCTCCCATAGTCATCCCCAAACCACTTCCCTTCCGAGCTTAGCTCCTCACCGGGCTGAGCAGACATGCTTGTTCCTGTTGTCGGACAGACGACACAGTAGCTGCTAAGCTTCTTCTTGTTTACCGTACAGCGGAGCGGTAAAAGAGCGTTGCGATGGACGACAGAGAAAAACACAACTGTGCAGCTCCTGGCAGGCTTCTATTAGTTGTGCGTCTGGTTTTAGGCGCCACGGATGAGGCGGTGCGGTCGGTTTGGGAACAGGGAGTGAGGTTGATTGTTTTAGTTCAGCGAGCCAACGCTGACGTCATGGAGTCCGTGAGACTCCGTTGGCACTTTATTTTAGATAAATATGAAAGGCATTTTCGACTTATAAACGATTTCTTATTCGTAATTAATAAGTTAATAATAATAGATTTATAATATTTATATATATAATAGTTCAATAATCGCATAGGTTAGTCTACACATAAACAAGTCCTTTGGCACAAAGAATTTAAAAGGTGTAATTTTTTTTTAAGAGAAAACAAAACACAGCTATTCTTGGGTAATACCGTAGGCTTTGGATTTCTGGACAGTTGTGGGCTATATTTCGCCCTGTTTAGAGTGAAAAAATTCCTTACTGTCTGGCGCCCTCGTGTGGCAGCTGAAAATATTAACATGATTTCAAAAGTTTCAGCCTTCCTCCTTAGAACCAACCAGTCATTTGTGTATGGATACAAACTGATGGTAAACATTGTTCAACTCAGACAGACCGATGGCCTGTCTCCGTCTTGGATTACTGTGTTAACTGTGATTCCTATGTAAGACAGACTCTGGCATATCTAATAATTTATGTTTGTATTAACATGTCTTTAATAACTTGCATTTACAGTCTGCCATAAGATAGCTAGAAAGTATGGGCATAATTTGGGAATAGCTAACGTTAGCATCACTGAGAGGCGGCTTTATCCAAGTTTAAAATATGCCATACCTTTTTCTGATATATTCTGCTGGACTCAGTTAAATAAAAGGCAGGATTCATTTATTATATGGGGTTATTTTATCTTATTGCAGAGCAATGTTACAGAATGACAAACAGAAGAATCGCACTAAGGAAGAAGTGGTCAAGAAACTAGTAAGTACTGCCCCGTTTCCAAAAGAACTGGGACACAACCAAATTCATCCTAGCCAGTGAATTTAGTAGTTGAAAGTTGTGTATTTAGTATATTTTTATTTTAATTTATTTTTATTCTGAGTGATGACTTTTTTTCTTCCTTTTCTCACAGTGCCTGGTTAATGGTGTGTCCTATGAAAACATTGCACAAGAAGGGAGCAACATCAAGTCCCTGGAGATCTTCTTCTCTGGTTTCCCCCACATGGTTGGGCTTTCCTTCTTCCCAAAGCTCTGCCAGCTTACTATAGTAGATCAGAATATAAAACACATTGAAGGACTTGAGTGCTGTCCTCTGCTTCAGGAGCTCTGGATAGTCCAGTGCCATCTCACAGTGAGTTTGTCTTAAATATTGTTTGTATGTGACAAATCTTAAATAAGGTAATTTGCATGTTATCCTATTGTGATCTGATGATGTAAGCATACCTGCACGGATGTGTTAAGTGCATCATACTGCAGAAATGAAAATGTAACTCTACACATAGTCTATTAAAGACAGTGACGTATATCAGTAAATTTTGTGCAGTGGTATGCAACATTAAAAATAACCTGTGTAATATTTTCCTTTCCGTAGGAAATATCTGGACTACAGAACTGTCAGCAACTGGAGAAATTGTACCTTTATGATAATCAGATTAGTGAAATAAAGAATCTAGAATTGCAGAACAACCTAGAAGTTCTATGGCTCAATAATAACTGCATAAGGAAGATACAGGTCTCTAAACTATAAAATTACATATACAAATCTATCTATCTATCTATCTATCTATCTATCTATCGTATCTATCTATCTATCTATCTATCTATCTGTCTATCTGTCTGTCTGTCTGTCTGGTCTGTCTGTCTGTCTGTCTGTCAGTCATGTTTATGAATTTGTTAAGTTTATAATGCAGCGTTTTTAACTTATTTCTTTATTTCTTTTATTTAGTGTGCATAAACAGCATATTTAGTCAATTTATCGTTTTGGTAAATTAAATTCATCCACCCCTCATTTTATTTTGACCTTTGTCTGGTTTTTTGTTATTGTTATTTATTTATTTATTTATGTTTGTTTTTTTTCCTTAAAGGGCTTGGAACCACACTTACAAACCTCAAGGAATTAAATCTGGCTGACAACGTTATCGAAAAGATTGGTAGTTTTATTTGACACACTGGATGGTGATTCAATGAGATGTTCCTAAAAGAAAGAAAAAAATAAATAAAAGAAAGAAAGAAAGGAAAACACAAATTATCAAAAGATTTTTGGTCTGCTATTTTTTAGGCATAGCCTGAGTCCAATGTCAGCCTTCAGAATCTCAATCCCTGTCCGGAACAAGATCAGCTCCTTTAAGGTAAAGCTAAAAACCAAAATATGCTCCTTAAAATTTTTTCAGTAAAAAGTTTTCTTCCTTATTTTTTGAAAATCTTAACAGAATTCTTGGGTTGACAAAAAGGCATTTCTAAATTCTTGTCAGGGTCTTGGTCAGTTCAGATTTTTAATAAATTTCTACAACAGACAGACTGTTTAAAACTTTTATTGAGGTATTGAGCAACATGATTTCCATTTTTTCCATTCCAACCTCAATGATACACATTCATTGAATTTAAATTAATAAATCTGACATTGAATGAAGGTTTTTGAATAATGCAGGTTCATGTCACTTATACATTCTCTATATATGCTGTAGCTGACAAGCTCATTCAGAGAAAGTTATTGTTTTGCTGAAGGTCTTTTTGACAAGAAGAGCAAAAAAGTTTGGTAGTTTCTGGCTTTGATTGGCACCACACCTTGGCTCTTATTATGAAAACTACTCCTTTCCCAAAACCCAGTTTATTTAAACCATAGTTTGACAAAAGGGGCGTTTGTAAATTCTTGGGAATTGTCAGACTCTCAGCCAGATCAGATTTTTTAATCATTTCTCTGACAGGCTGTCTCAACAAGACATAACTAAGGTATTGAGCAGTAAGATTAATTTTTTTTCTATGTCTCATTCAGCTATATGCTTCATTGTATTTATGTAGTAATGAAAGTTTGATACATATTATCAAGGTTTATGTTAGTTATACATATTGAACACACTCTGCTACAGATGACAAGCTCATTCAGAACGCTCTGATGCCAAAGTGTTTTGTACAAGGTCATTTTGACAAGACACACAAAAACTTTTGTTGTTCTTACTTTTATAGGCTTCAAAAAGTCTCTTATTCCTCCGGCCCAGCTTTTGAGGAATGTAATTACTGTCATTCACTGAAACAGAGCCCAGTTCAATAACTGTCGGATTAAAGAGAAAGTCTGTGCCCCTTTGCATTTTTTAATGTGACATGTCTTTAGCTGCAGTGAGCTGGGAATGTACAAGGGCTAAAATAAATAAATAAAAATGGCGAGGTCCAAATTTATTTTTTATTATTATTTCCTTAATGGCATCTATATGATATTCTAACATTATTTTCAATGTGGATCCACACAGACTGAATTAATTTTTAACAATTAATTAATTTTTTTTTAGTTACTTTGTAAAATATGTTTTGCATAATTTCTGTGCTACAGCTATTTTTGTAGGAAAAACACTCTTTAATGGACTTGTGATTATGGAGTTTTTAATTAGGTCATAATCTGGTGGCTGAAAACATGATTTAAAAAATTAATCTTTGTGAATTAAAACTCATTGGAGGAACACCCTACTTGTGATGGACAGGTGTCTAGCTCTTTAACTAGCTTTTGTGTTCTGTTGTTACAGGAACTAAGTTTGCTTGGCCATTTGCCCAGCCCTGAAAGAGTTAGCACTTAGGGACCTCACATCAACTCCAAACCCAGTGTGTCTGCTGTGTAACTATGCCACACACGTTCTTTACCACATGCCAGGCCTCCAGCGGCTCGACATTTACGACGTCTCTGGCAAGCAAGTCAAGGAAATGGCCGAGGTACTGAGACATCCTGCAAGACTATGAGCTTACTTCTGTTAAGTTCTTAGCCTAAATTCTTTTCAATGTTCCCTTTTATTTTTTTTATGTTTCCCCAATAAAAATGTTTCCAAAAAGAATATAATCACAGTTTTAACCATTTTTTTTCACTTTAAATTAGCTTGACACACTTAATGTTTTGGGGAATTGTTATAATACTGACCTCAAAAATTTAATACATCTTTGATGTTAAAATGAAGTAGGCATGAACAAGGTCAAGATTAGAGCACAGCTTGACTCTACTCTACTTGAGTTACAAGTTAAGAAAAAGAAGTGGGTTGCAATTTGAATATAAATAAGTCTGAATGGTGTGTATATTGAGAGGTGAATTCCTCCACAGATTCAGGGCTAACTCAGGGGCTAATATAGTAGATCTAACAACATCTAAGAGACACTGGCTGGTTGATTTTAAGTGGTCTAACATGGAGGAGAGATGTGAAGAAATAAGATGGAGTCAGTCCATTTAACACAGTAGAAGTAAGTAATAAAACCATAAAATCAACCTGGAAATGGACAGGAAGCAAAACCATACCAGCATGCCAAGACCACAGTTTTAGATAGATAGATAGATACTAGGTATCGTGCAAGATTACATTATTTTTTAATAATTGTTGTAATTTTTTGCTTATTTCATTACCAAAAGTCTTTTTTTCTTTAGTCCGCAGTAGTAAAGAAAATGATGTACTACAACATGCGTGTACACACTGCTCAGAGGAACCTTACAGAGACTCAATTAAGTCTGATGGAGAGGAAGAAAATTCTATTTACAGTGTCCCGAAGACTGCATCAGGACCCTCAGTCATGCCCTCAAAAATGTATGTACAATCAATTAAATGTTTTGAAATTTATTTGATTCTCTGTAGAAAGCTATTTCTCAGCATAGTTTAAGGTTGTTTGTTTTGGATACATCTCAGCTTGAACGTGAGCTCTCCATGGTGCCGGTTGGTTGTAAGAAGTCTGGTTGTATGTTGGAGGACGAACCAGTAGCAAAACCCCACCTTGACGATGGTCAAACTGAAAGAAGTAACTCAGCTGTTGACACCTGCTGTGATCCTGCCCCTGGAGCATAAAATACTTCTTAAGATTGAAGCACTGGAGGAAAGACTGAAATTATGGACCCGTAGGATGATGAGTTAGTTTACCTTGTATTTTATTCATGAACAGATAAATAAATGTCTACAGCAGCAGCAAGTCTATTGAAATACACGTCAGTGGAAAAAGATAATGTTTTATGTTTTATGTTCAGTATTGAAGCTTTGGTATGAGCGAGAATTGGCCCTAGCCACAAATAAAGACAGAATATGTGGTGCAGTTTCTGTTGATGGAGCTGAAAGTGTTGGAAATATCCGTTTGGAAGAGGGATGCTCCACAGATCCATGGTACTTATTGAGTATAATTAATTGCATCATCCATTATCTTGTAAATTTGCAAAGAAGAAATAGAACTTTTTTTATTATTATTTTTTTAATCTTACCTACAGGTTTGCTTCTTGTTGTGACCTCCTGCTTTCCCGCTTCACCCCTTCAGACTACGAGAGTCATAACATCACTGACATTTAAAATAAATCAAGTTTACCGCATCCACAACAGTGCTTTAAGACTTCGCTTTGAGGACAAGCTTCATAGCCTGCTTCCCAAGGAAGAATCTGTCACTTTATCACAGTAAGGTCACCTGCAAAATAAAAGGCTGATGGATAACTTTTAACAATATCTTTACAGATATAAACTTAATATTTTACATTATGTAAAAGTACCCTTTCATGCAGGAATTACAGACGACAAACTAGAATACTTATTCTGCATACCTGACCCTGAAAAGTGTGACAAAGAGGAGATTTTTGGCATTATAAAGGAAGGTTTCAAAACAAACACCTCAACAAAAGGTGAGTGTGCTGCTAGAAAGAATCCACCTTCTCAACACTTGTGTATATCACCCGGATTTATTGTACTGAAAATTAAGAGCAAGATATGAGCTCATCAGTAGTGCCTCAGCCAGTTAGATACTCTTTACCTGTAGACAATACAATGAGTGTGAAAATACATTTCTACTGACCCATGTGAATTTTTTTTAGCAGAATGCGATTAGTATTAAAAGGAAGGAATAGGTTTGCATATGTGACATCATTAAGTCTCTGTCTAAGTTTTGTGTGCAGAAATTTTATTTATGCAGGTTCTTTAGTATGCTTTCTTTAGTATTAGTATGACTTTTACTATACTCACTCTTTTGATAAGGCCTTCAGAAGAGAAGATGCTGTACCTTTATCCAATAGCCTAGCAGTAACTGACCAGCCCAGAATTGAGTATGAGCTGCGACAGGCCAGCCAAGGTGATTCTGTGCAAAGCACAGATATAATCCCTTTCAGGCATGGTGAGTTGGTTTTATTCATATTTTTATTAATCAATCATTCAGTCAAGGTTGATTCCAGAGTCAAGGTTTGAGATTAAAAAAACTAATCGAATTATATAAATGAAAAATAAAGTTCGAAATAAAATAAAAACTGTTGTCTTTAGCTTTAAACTTTTGTCTTCATTTACTTAACATGTTTTCTTTATAAGCAACTTAAAATCTCTGTAGGCTAACTTTTCTGCAATTTGACCACAAGTGTGCACAATGTACCCAGCACAAAAATGTCTTCACTTCATCCGTGCATGCATTTAACTTGTGAATAAGAGTGTTTGCTAATTAATAAATCCTTAGCAGACAAGACACAGGGTACACCCTGGACAGGTCACTAGTCTGTCGTAGAGCCAACAAAAAGAGGCAAACAACCACTCACACTCGCTCCTAGGGGAGAATTTAGATTAACCAATTACCCTAACATGCATGTCTTTGAATGGTGGGAGGAAGCTGGAGGATCCGGAGAGAACTGACACATACATGGAGAGAACATGCAAACTTAACAGAAATGCCCATGTTTGAACCTTGCCCTAGATAAGGCTCAAACCAAGATCATCTGCATGTGTTATACGGTTCCCCAGTAAATTACCAGCCAGATTAACAAGCTTTTAACTGTCTTGACAAGCATCAGTATAGAGATGAAAAGTAACTGGGGACAGATGCCCATCTTGTCTGACTATGTTATTAGCTGGACCTTTGTTTATTGTCTAAAAGGTTTATATTTTTTTATTTGTAGGTCATGTTATTGTCTCCAAAGTGTTTGTGGGTAACAGCATGCCTATCCGTGATAGAGAACTGATGGACATAAGCAAGTATCCCAAAGTCTTCTCAGTGCATCGGAACATGGATGCCAAGTGCAGATCTGCAACAAGTAATGGTATCCAATAAGTGAAAAGGCATAATAATTGGTTTTGTTTTGTAGTGGTAAGGTTTTTTGCATCTTGGTTTTTTTTTTTTTAAATTCAGATAAACCCTGCTCAACCAAAACACATGCAGGACCTGAGTGCAACACCCGTCGAAGGCAGTGGTTTGTGTTTGATCATGAACTTGTCCTACCAGAGTACATTGTATATTTTGAGTACATAACTAAGGTAATTAATGCATTTTTCTCTGCACTGTTTGATAACTCTGATATACCACATGGTAATATGTCAGCTCTGGTTCAGTCCTATTGAACAAGTTTATGAGTAATAATGATAAGTTATACAATGAAATCTTGTCAAATGATTAAAGGTTGATTTGGCTAAATTAGGTAATCGTTTTTTTTTGTGGTCTTTTCTGCAGTACTTGTTAATATATTATTGTGCTGTTTCTAGGACAAACAGTCTACACTAAGGAGCCATTGCACAGGTAAAGACACTACTCCTTCCAGTGATATAATCCTGGACAGAGCAATCCTCAACATGGAACCTGTGCTGAAACTGCAGCCCAGATTGTTGAGCTTGGACGATAAGATTTTGCTTAAAGAAGCCAGAGCCAATATCCTCAGCCAGATCACTGTAAGTCTTCTGTTGTTTTTAGATGTTTGATTTTAAGGCCATTTCATGTGCTTGAAGTGACATTTTATTGATGTATTGAATCTGCAGGTGCTTAACCTTCATGGCAATAGTCTAAGCAAAATAAAAGAGGTTTCCAGCCTCACAGGTCTAAGACATCTCACCATCAGCTTCAATGAGTTCACATGCCTTGATGACATTTCTCACATGGTAAATGGGACGCTACTAAATTATATTAAAATAAAGTGTTTTAAAGAACATACAAAGCAAGATTTTAACATCACTTATGTGGTAAAGTAGCACATGTATGGAAACATTTAGGACCATAATATAAAGAGGAATCATGAAAGGTGTTGTCTCTGCAGCCTAACCTTGAGTTTTTGGATGCCAGCTTTAACCAACTTATGACTCTGGAAGGTCTACGGGGATTGGGGCAGCTCAAACAGCTCAATGTGTGCTGGAACAAGCTGACCAAAGCCAGAGAGAATACTGCTGTGCTGAGGAGACACACACCTGCTTTGCTGAAACTAGACACACGTTACAATCCTTGGAACAGGGTATGTGCTGTGATAAAAAATAAATATAAAGTTACTTACCAGCAGGCCTCAACAAAACTAATACATTTTGCACATTCTGCACATGCAAGGTCTAAATTCTGCAGTCTAACATAACTGGTCACAAGTTTTAGATGTAAAGCACATGAAATTTTTCCCTCCTTTCAGCCAGAGACAGTGAGAATGACCATACTAGCCCGTCTCACAACCCTCACACACCTGGATGGTGTGCTGATAGCAGAGGAGGAGGCTGCTGAAGCAGTTCAGATGGTTACTGCATCCAAAATTAACCAGGTTAAGATTTAGTAAATATTTCTTCTTAGCTTATATATAGATATATTTAAGATAGGGCTGATCTGAATTTTTTTTTATTTAATCAGAGGAAATGTTAATTGATTAAACCAAGAGGCCACAAGCAGTCCTGTTATTGAGACAGATTTGTTGACACTAACTGCAGGGAACTCTCCTGACACATTCTCGTATCAACTGTAACCGTCCCCGGAGTCTCAGTTTGCTGTCAACAGCCCAGCTCTTATATCGACTGAGTCCAGCACCCTGGGGATCCGTCAGAGATCTGGAGCCAGACTGGACCTCAAAGGTAGACTTCAGCATATGGACTTTTCATTGACAAAGTGATTGGGATAATGCATGTGCTAGAATGCCACTTTTTGGCTGTTAGAATATGAATACAATTTGTGTAATCTTTACTAGTTTATACATTCTTTTATTTGTTTTGGATCATAACATTTTCAACAGATCACCACTCTGAATCTTGACAACCAAAGAATTTCAAAGCTGATCAATCTAAATAAGCTGGAAAACCTCCGCTGGGCCTCCTTTAACAATAATGACATATCTGAAGTGGAAGGTCTCGATAGCTGCCTGAAACTGGAGGAGCTTTCCCTAAACAACAACAGCATCAGCTCACTCAGTGGTCTGTCACACTCTAAATTACAATGACAAATCACATTATAACTTATCTTTTCTACTGACAAACCCATAACACGTCTTCATTTCTGGGCTTATCTTTACCCTCTGTTACTATTTAGGCCTAACAAGACTGAGTTACCTGAATAAACTGAGTGTAGATGGAAATCGGCTGTCTCGTCTAGATGCTTCAGTTCTTGATCTCCTACCCAACCTTACATTCCTGTCCATGGAGAACAACTGCATCACCTCTCTACATGGCATCCAAAGACTTCAGTCTCTCCTTGAACTCTACATTGGAGGCAATCAGATTTCTACATCAAGAGACATCTACTATCTCAAAGTAAGGAGAGTGGGTTTCAGATTTCCCTCTATTGTCATTTTCTTTGAGCTAATATACTTCTTTTTATCTAATCAGGGATTGACAAATCTTATCATTTTGGATCTCTATGGGAATCCTTTAGTGCAGAAGCTGGAAAACTATCGAATATATGTAGTTTTCCATCTGCCCTCCCTTAAAGCTCTGGATGGAATAGCAGTGGTATGTGCCAAAACAGGCAACCAGCTTAACCTCACAGACATAACTGTGCTTATCTGCAACATTTTGTATTTGCTTCTTTTTTTATGTTTTTCTCTCCAGGACGTAAGTGAGTGTGACAGTGCAAAGAATATGTTCAGGGGAAGGCTAACCACTGACACAGTTGCAGAGGAGCTTGGCCACTCAGACTTCACAGAAGTCACCTACCTAACCCTCCAGTCGTGCTCCATCAGGTAAAAACCTGCTTGACAGGGCATTATGTAATTATTATACTCCATATAATTATATTATAACTTCCCTCAGGGATTCAAAAGAAGTTGTTTTTTAATTTCTTTTAATTATTTGAACTGATGATAAATAAGGCTATGCTAAAATCAGCATCAGAAATTCCACTTTCCATCCCACAGGATGGTTGATCTATCTCCAGCAGACCTCTTTTGTAACCTGCGGAGTGTCAACTTAGACCACAACAACCTCACCTCCTTCTCAGGCCTCATCCATCTGCCCAACATCAAGGTACAAATCACACTCAGTATTACATGTTAACAGATTGTCTGGAAATGAGCCGTAGACAAATGAATTATATATTATTGTCCTACATGCAGGCTCTGTGTCTGAACTACAACCACATTGAGTCAATTTTGCCCCGGCACAAGACTCATGCTCATTTGACAAACAGACAGATACTCCACAGCAAAGTCCACTCCAGTGGGTATGGCCAACAGAACACACCCAAAACCAATAGGTAATAAAATCAATGTAATACTTTCATTAGAATGACTTCTGTTTATAATTATTTCTATTTTTTACAATTGGAAAGTTGTGTTATGGAGAGTGGCCATTAGGGGGCAGCACTGACCAGCCAAAGTGCAGTTTTGCAGTTTTGGAGCTAGAAGAGGCTTCTCTTCTATTTATCTGCAAACATCAAGAAATTATTCAAATTTAAATTAAAACAATAATTGATCATTTTATTGAAAAAATTTATCTCCAAAATTGACTAAAGATATAAATGTCTTCATTAAATTGTTTTGTAGATATCAGCCAGAGCTGTGACAGGCATCTTTTTGTTTGGCCAGACAGAGATTGTGATGAGCCTGTCTGCACCTGTGAAGGCCAACCAGTTAAATGCAGCAGCAGGAGGGAAAAAAAGATGCTGGTTAAACCACAAAGGTTACAAACAGTTTTTCTCTGAATGTGTTTAAGGGATACTGGGCCCACTGGCAGCCTGGAACCACTGATGGGAAGCCTTGAGGTGCTTCATTTGAGTTACAATGGCATCTCCAATATGACCAATCTGCAGCTCAGCAGGCTCACCAATCTTAAAGCACTCTTCCTCCAAGGTATGTACAGTTCACATAGCACCCCTCCCACTCAGAGCCAACAGAAAATGAGGTATAGAACCTGTGAAAAGGCGATCACTAAAAGAGCAAAGTCTCCCATAGACCTAAGGCCAGGTGGGTGATGAGACTTGAAGAAAAGAACGACTTTCTTTTCAACAGCCTTTGATAGTTTTTGATTGAGGTTTGCTCTGTTGGGGTGATTTTCCCCACAAAGCCAACTTTATTCTTCTTTTCTTAGAAATCTTTGGAACCCTTCTCTGTAATTTCAGTACTTTTTACAGCAGGGGGAAGATTTAGGAGAAATACCAGACAAATGTTTATAAAGAGTAAGAATGGTGCCTTAGTGTGTGCAATTCACTTTTGTTTAGTTTATTAAAATTATTGTCAGTGATGTCTTTAAACTGCTGTCTTTGTTTTTTTGTTTTTTTTTTGTCTTTTTTCCAGGTAATGAGATCAGCCATGTGGAGGGCCTTGGAGGGGCTTCACCAGCTCAGAGAGCTTGTACTGGACAGAAACCGGATTAAAGCTCTGGCCACAAACTCCTTCACATCCCAGAGTGTCCTACTTGAACTGCACCTTGCAGAAAACCGGATCCGAGAGCTAAACAATCTTGATCCTCTGAGTGAGCTCCGCAAACTCTTCCTAGACCAGAACAAGCTCCAGGTATTCTGATTTGTGTGCGAATGTGTGTGTGTGTGTGTTAATATTGACAATTTTAAGAAAATTGTATATTAAATTAAACTCTCTAAAAGACACAGCACAGCTGAAGGTATTTCAAAGGTCACAATTTTTGATTTATTACCAACTTTTACTGATTGGTTCATATGTGTCAGATGTTTAAGAATGTTTTTTTATTCAGCATGCAGCAGTATTACTTTTCCCTGCATTTGCAAAGTAGGACATGAAGTATAGTAATCATGAGCGATTACCACCCACTGTGGTATGCAAAGGGTAGTATTAAGGAGAATCAAGTTTGATTGAAGGTCATGGCTCTGTGTATGAAGAAAGAGGAGAACAATCAGGGCAACGTGTAATCAGCTTCTCAGTCTGCATCTCCTCACCCAGGGTGAGTGATTTGCACTTTTGTTGCCAGTTCCTTTTTTCCCTCACTTCCTTAATGTTTTCACGCATTCAATTAGGACATAAAATACAGCAATCATCCCAGAGCATCGGCCCTAACAGTGGGGGCGTCTTTGAATCACAGCCAAGTCCAAGCATAAAGCTGGAAATGAGAGAAAACACCCCTATGCTCTGTTGCGTGCCCAAACTCTCTCATGAGATTAATGCAAGCTCACACATGTAATCTCTCCCATCAGCTGCTTCCATCCTCCCTACTCCAAAATTCTGAAAGGTTCTGCCCTGATACATATGTCACCCATTATCAATACATAACTGGCTGCAACCAGTAGGGAGGAATAGTTAAATGAAGGGGCAGTGAATGAGTGAGAACTTGAGTGAGAACTAATCTGTTACTTTACTTTTTGCAGGACATCACAGAGCTTGACAAATTAGATGTGCTTCCCTCTCTGACAGAGCTCTCTGTGGTTGGAAATCCTGTAAGTATTACTGGGTTTTAGTTTGTCCATTAAACCCAATTAGGCCTTGTGACCTAGTGAAGATTATAATCTGATTTTTATTTATTTATTTATTCCCACTATGATACGCTTTAGCTGTGTTATGAATCCACTAGCTGCCAGGACACTCTGAGCTCACAAATGAATTATCAAAAGCATACTTTCAAGCTCAGTTTCTCAATTGCAACAACTCTTAATTAAGTGATTACATGATAGGCCGTTTGCTGCATCTGAAACTGGCATCAGAGACTAGTTTGACGACCAAATGGCAGGGTAATATTGCCCTTGTTACATCACCCATCTGGAGCTCTTGGATCAAGCTTGAGCAGAGCCTACAGCCCAGGGCCTCTCTGTTGTCCACAGGGTAATGCCCAGCTGTGGTAGCCTCTTTACTGCTCAATCCCAACCTCCATCCCCCATCTCTTCCCATGGGACAGAGTATTAATTCTGCCAGGGACTAGAGGCCAACAACCACCCTGGAGACAATACTTATTGCTGTTGCTCGCATGAAATAGCTCCTCTGCTATGTTGTCTAGCCAAAGTCAGTCTTCTGTTTTCCAATGAACACCCTTCATCACGCACTCACAATTTAACCACAGCAGCAGTGCCCTGCAGGAACATAAAGTTCCATTGCTGGACAAGCTGGGTTTATACCCTGGCCAGAGGGTTCCCTCAGTTGGGAAGGGACCTATCTGCTGTTGTCAGCTGGGTCACTTGTAAAGCGGATGGGAATTTGATAGCAATGCTGGGACCCACATAGCATCATATTTATTCCAGATGTCTCAAGCCATGGTTTCAATTGGGTTCCATTATTATTATAACAGATTTGAGTTAGGATCAGAGTTGTTTGTAACCAGTATGTTTAATCAAACTTATAAAAGGTTTTTCTTTTGTTGTTCTTTTTCTTCCATTTTTAGGTTTCCCGAAATTCTCTCCATAGACCAGCAGTTGTACTCCGTTTGTCCCACTTGCAGGTCCTCGATGGAGTGATGGTCACTCTGGAGGAACGAACCAGGGCTGAACTCCTCAGAGCAGACTCATCTGTATGAGCTGTGGACATTATACATCCAGTAGTAACTCACATAATCTTTAACTCAGTATTTCTAAACACATTATGATTTGACATGTCTGCTTGTCCACTCACAAAGCCAAAATCTGAAACTTTCAAAATGTCCTGGTAAATATTAAAGATAGTTTGGGATGTTTTGTTGAGACTTGTGACCTATAATCTAATTTCTTGTAAAATCCTGATTACCGCACCATATACACAGCATAAACTTAAAGTTTTAGTCTTAGAAAATCTAAACTGTTTGATGTAAAGTTACATTACAGAAACAGTCTGCTATTTCAGCCATGATGACTGAACTAGCAGCCATGAAATGACAAACAAATAGAGACATTGTTACTAAACAAACAGAAAAAATATCAACAACCAAACCAAAGTCTCCAAAAATAGAGGAAAGCCTGGATCAAACTCTTTCATTTTAGTCTGACTGATTTAATGTTCATGTAATGAGAGAGTAGGGTTGTAATACTCCTGCAGCTCTGAAATAAAAGCAATCTAAGCCTGCTAGCATCATCCTGCTGATTAGATGAAATGTGCCCGGCCGATAATGCACCAGTGGATTTGTTCCGTATTAGCCAGGTCAACACAACCCCCTCTGCTTGTTAATCGTAGACATGGAAATGACAGAGCAGACATCCTGGGTTTTCTCATTAAAACCACAAACCTCCCCCTTGTGACTCTCATGAATGCTATCTCAATTGTCACTCTCAATCTATGCCTGCAACTGCTGTTGCTTGAATTTGAACATTGTTACTGATGAATAGTAATTACTGTTCCCTTATAAGATGCTTATATACGTGGAACAACTAGCAATCTAATCAACCATCCCATGCCAAATGTGTGGGCGAAGCAGACACATTGCACTAACTGTGGTTGATATGGTGGATGGAGATTTAAAAAAAACAAACAAAAAACAAAAACAAAGAAAAAACAAAAAACAATCTGATTAATGATGCAAGTGTTAGTGAGGTCAAAGATTTCAAGTTGATCCTAAAGGCACTCAAGAGATCATTTTCACATATTATTTGAACATCTGTTTATGTTCTCAAAATCAGTTTTGTGTATGTTGCTTATGCCCTTATTTTTAAAGCAAAGCTCTCAGCATCCTGGAGCATCTCTCCCTACCGCTGAAAATAGCCTTCCTGGATTGCTATCTATGTTGCCTCATAACACCACTCTAAGAGGAATGAATATAAGTGGGGGGCTACAGAACTTTATGCATCGGAACAGTCCCCTGTACAGTTATCCAGGTAAGAACCATTGCACACACAAATGTGTAACATTTTTCAAGTTTCATGATGAAAAAACTAAGCTTTAGATGGACTTGTAGAGTTTACTATGTCTGGTAGAGCCATGTTCCTCACGGTTCTACAGCAGTTTATTTCGCAGTATTATATCAGGTAGCTGCTGTTAGCACTACTAGTTATGACTCTCTTTTTTTTCTCTGTATTGATCTCTAAATCAGACAAGAAGCACAAACACAGTAATGTCGGTCAAAGCAGCCAAATTGACAGTAACCCGAGACAAAGTCGAAGAAAAGGAAGCAACTTGCCAACAACATATTCCAAACAAGAGTATGACAGCAGGTTGTTAAAGACAAGATTTTTATAAATATTATGCTTCTTTCAATTTTTCAGAAAGCATAAAATGTACAAATCTGCAAAGTGATGCTTTGTTTACAATTAATATTTTCCAGATTCCCTCATGGTGGCAATCCTCCACCCATGTAGCAGCTGGAAGAGGTGGAGCATGCAGTGATCAGACATGGTCCAAAGGTGAAGGCAGCCATGTCTGTGCTGTGGTCATATCCACTGTGTTTTTACATGGGATTAACTTTTGCAATATTGACTTAATTAAGATGAATGTCTATGTACCTGGATTTTGTTTTTTGTCAAATCAATAACTCTCTTTAAACTTTTCAGAATTATGTTTGTTGACAATTTTCTTTTGCTGATCTCAGTATTAGTGGTTTAAACTAAAACTGATTTGAATCCTTTATCAGGTGAATGTCCATATTTATTTATATTATACACTTAATACAAAATGCCTCTGAATGCTACGCCATGAAATCATGTTTCATGACGTAGCATTCCATGAAACATGGAGTTCTACACACCAATCATGAAAGATCAGGCTACATCCCAACTACTTCACTGAGATCAGTCTTCAGCATAAAAATAAAAACAAAACAAAACTATTAACTGTGACCACTTACTATTGTACAACATTTATTTTTAGAAGTTTTAAAGTCTTGTAATATCCTCCAATATTATAATAACACTCCTTTTTATGACTGAAATGTACAATTTCCAAGTATTTCAGTGAGTACTTGATAAAGGGTTAATGCAATCTAAATTAGGCTGCTTGATGGGGAGTATGTAGTGCATTCCTCTCTAAAGCGTTTATAATGACTGTGACTTAATTTTCTTTCCACATATGGAGATCACTAACCATGGTAATCTGAGGATGAGAGGTATTGGTGTCATGTCAACTGACCCCCCCCCCCCCCCCCCCCCCCCCCCCCCCCCCCCCCCCCCCCCCCCCCCCCCCCCCCCCCCCTTGCCCAATGGAAGTTAGAAGAAAAAAAAAAAACATCCACAGATGTAAGAGCATGTGAGGCTGGCATGTTGCATCCATTGGGTCAAATGCATCCCCAACAAGTGGATAATCCAGCTTTAGCACACCTCTCCATGGACAATAATCTGCAGTCCCTCAGATAAAGATGTAATCTTGAATAAGGTCCAAATGGATTTCAGAGATTGTTGGTTTCATCATGTTAGCCTCTTTTTTAAAGCCCACTGCAGTTTTGTCCCCAACAGCAAAGTGTTGGAACTGGAAATGAACTGGCTATATATGGATTAATACAATTCTCCCTGTTTTCCTGCTGGTTTACTGTGGTAGTCCTGCAGTTAATAATGAGAAAATAAAAATACAAACCAAGAAAAAATCAGACTACAGGATGTGTTTTGTATTACATATTGCTTCTTCGTTGTGAGACCACTAAACTGATAAATATAATCCAAAAGCATAGTTTACTGGACATCCATCCCCTTCTCACAAACAAAGCATCAATATTACAATGCTTTATTCACTTTTACTGTGCAAGTCAGTCTCACACTATATGTCTGCATAACTTTTCTTTTTAAACACTTTCATGAAACACTCTTAGAAAACAGAAAGCATTGTTTCAGGAGCAAATTAAAATATGCTATTTGATCTTATCTGTAAATGTAACAGCAGCAACTGCAGAATTTTACTAAAAACCATGCTGAATGCACCAATAATGGCATTAACATGACCACTAGGGGTCCTTAAAGCTCCATTAAGACTGCTAATCAGCCCTGAATAAATATTTTTTCTTGCTCTGTAGATGGTAATTCATCAGTTGGATGGAGGTTATGTGTACTTCATTTTTGTGTCCCCTGTTGGTGCTCAACATCTGAGGCAACAGCCAGCTCTACACTGCAAAAGGAAAAAGCTCTTCCCAAACAAGCTTCTCTAATGCATGTACTTAACATCACTTAATTTGTGTTAATTCCCAGCATTAAGCGGGGGTAATGACTTCGCAAGTGAGTGCACTGCCATTACCTTGCTCTGCCTGACATCAAATGGCAGCTGATGGACTCAGGACACAGATTTGGGGGCTCAGTGTGAGTGCTCTAATGCATTAGGTATTACAGGGGATAATTACACATTCCATATTTGTGTACAGTATGTTCACCATAGATGTTATAAATATAACAATTTCTAATTCTGTTGTAGATGCTGTGAGCTTATAGTGAGCGTACCACTTTATGCAGTGTGTTGCATATCTGCATATCTGTCAGTATTTCTAACATTAAAATGACATTAGCATAAAAAATGTGAATAATTCATCACCTTTGAGTGAACCCAGATGCACTGCTCTCAGTATCTCCCTCCCGCTCCTTGCTCCTCCACGTGAGCAGACCACATGGTTTGTAGCTGGTTTAATGGGATGGAATGTGACAGGTTATGTTTTCATCGGCCTGATATGGAGCGTGGTTCTGGCAGGAGGCACCGACTGAGAAAAGGAGAGAAAGCGAAAGAAGGAGAGGGGGAAGTGAGGCTGGCTCCCCAGTTTATCTAGATTCATAATTAGAAATGTTTGTGCTTGTTGTGAATCAGTTATAGATGATGCCCCCCTCCTCTGGTAGAATACTCAACACACATACACAAACACACACAGAAACACATGCTCTGTATGGGGCCATTACTGCTGGTCCACTAACTCCCTGCATTTGCTGTGTCTGTGCATTCAGAGCACCATTAGTCCAAGACTCTGTGAATAATTGCTGAATGGAGCATGTTTTCGCTGCGATCTACTCAGGTTCCAGTTTTAGGAGAGAATAAGAGGGGTGACGACATCGATTGATGTCTGATGCCAAAGTTAACACTGCATTTTGCAATGTTTGTCAAAGTGTTGTTTGTGTAATCCACAACTTTACACTCTACAAGTTCTGCACACTTACCAGGTTATATTAACATCAGAGGAGCTTTGATAGAGGCCACAATTTTTTTTTAACATAATCATTTGAGTCAATATTGTAAAAAAGAACAGTTTTGTCGCCAATGACGCCCTTCTGTAAGTAATCAGCAGAATCTAAATTGTTTTGTCTTCAAAAGGTACATATTATGTCCCAAGCTCATTTTTTAACCTCACAAATACATCTTGTCTTGCCATATTGCTTCTTTCAAAGGCTGTCATTGAATTATTGCTGTTACTTGTCATTTTCCTGTAATTTGTTTCCTGTGGAATAAAGAGTGAATGGAGACTGACAATTAGGATGAAAAGGAAAATGCTTCTATTTTGTGTAGACATTTTGGATAAGAGCAAGCCTCACAGAAGCATTAAATCTTAACTGCTTCTTATTTCTGGACGGGTGTTTTTTATCGCATTATTGAACTTGTGTGTCATTAACCACATTATTTCAATCACGCAGTGTATTGCTTGTTTGAAAAGGGGGGAAAAAAACAAGTTAAAAGAAAGACCAAACAACAGGCAAATACCCAATTTTCTTGCAAATTTAACAAAAATCACTCCCTTTAAACAGTTTCTTGGCTATTTGGTATAAGTTTTATATTTCATTAAATTTAGCATCATTTCTTCTTTAAGGACTTAAGTGTTGGTAATGTTTTTAAACAAGTGTTACTATGTGAAGATTACATTGTGTAATACATGTTGACTTGGCTGCTCTGTTATCGTTTATTGTGTCCTACACAGAGTATGAATAGTTCTTTATTATTATTATTATTATTACAAGGAAGCACAGCTTCCTGGCCACTCTTATTCGCCAAGCCCCATTGAACAACAACAATTTAATCTCCTTTGTCCCACATTGTTTCTTTTCTTTGTGTTAATATAGTGGCCCTTGTGTGATCATGAGCCTCTATTTTGCCCTCTTTTTGAGGTAAATAAATACTTTGGGTAGGCATACACTAAACCAAAATCACGTTCATTCTCTTAAAATAACAACGTACTTGTAGGGATTTCTGTTTGTATTAAGAACGTAATGACAGGGATTAATAATGTAATATTAATATTCTTAAACCTCTATTGATTTCTCGGTTCGACTAAGCGCATTAAGGATTTAAAGATACTGGCAAGTGCCTATGTGAAAAACTATTTAAGATTAAGAAGCTAGACAAAAGGATGTGACATTGGACGTAATTAGGAAACTGCATTTTCATTGTTGAGTTTCAGTATAAAAAAGAGCTGTTCGTTATATGCGATTCCCATTCCCAAAAACTGATTATCACAGCGCAGATTTCCTCGATTTACGACTGACAAACACTGTTATATTATAAATGTATAATGTTGACACATTTTTGCCACGTGAATATTTGACCACAGAGCTTTTCAGTGTGTTTTATGGCTATATGTGCAACAAGTGTTTCATTACTATCTATGCAACTCCAGTTTAATGCTAATTCTGCACTTCCACACTATCAACCAATTAATATTCACAGGAAATCGTGTTCGCTTTAACAAATTATACATGACAAATGTCGACATGATGTTCCGCTTTCTATGTGTGTATGTGCTGGATGGGCATGACTATAAAATACGAAGGGCGGGGTTATACCGGTTGAGCCAATCAGCATACTTGCTTCCCTGTCCCCTTTATTTTTAATGGTCACAATCTGACTACGTATCATGCCAACGTCTTCTAGCTTTCAAGCTGTTAGCTAACGGCTAATGATAATGCTGACAATTCCCATTCGTTTCTTTGTAAACTATCAACAACGTAACTAAAACAGCACAAAGCGTATCTGCTATTAGCTATTCCACTGCTGACGGTAAGTTAGTATTTTACAGTTGCCAATCCGCTGTTAGTTACCTGTAAGGAAAATCAAGCTAGCGATAGTCAAGCTGGTTTGCTGTCTTGGTTAGCTAACAATAGTAAAGCTAGCAATGGTAAAAGGCATTAATAGTCATCGGGGAATAGTTCACCGCATGAATTAAGTTGGTCGGTTATTGGAGTGAATCTTTTTTTTTTTTTTTTTTTTTTTTTTTAAATGTTTGTCACTGTAGGCAGGTGAGCTCACTTTAACGCATCCACAAACCACTGTTGATGTGTTCTCCTGGCAACTGTATCTGTTGAACATGTTGTGTGTTCTAAATATTATAAACAGGTGGAGATACAAGGTACCGGTTATTTAAAAAAAAGTATAGCTTCAGAAGTTTTTTTTTTTTTTAAACCAAGAATGAATTGCTTTACAAATTATTTTCTGACAACTAAAGTAGGCTACATTTTCCTCACCTGCCAAGGGTGCTCATCACAACCATCCATACACAAGCAACAGGAATAATGAATATAAACTGCAGTTTGAAATATGTATTTGCCATTGCTTACTAATCGTACTGGGATTACTCGTATAAAACAACGACATAAATGAATGAGAAAGTGCAGAAGCATATGGACTCGAAAGTTATCATTTTTATTTTACAGAAGTCTACTGTTTGTTAACTGGTTTCCTCTGTCTGATCAAGACATATATGAGCTTAAAGTGCAGACTCCACTTAAATGTGTGTGTAATCATCACATCCAAAGTGAAGCAACGGTTAAAAATGCATCATTTTAATATGCAGAACACTGTTAAGGAACCAATCATAATAGGCATAAATAAAGCCTTATTTTTAATGTTTTGGCAATAATATGCAGACATTGACTGAACTCTAAAACATGTGGGCATCACCATAATGTGGGTTTTCTCTTTCATGATGCTTTGCCAGGCCTTTATGGCTGTTGCCTTCAGTTGTTACTACCTTTACTTTAATCTTTAGTGAGTCAGATTCACCCCAGTCAGGTTGACTTTTTACCTTCAAGAACTTCTCGGTTGCTTTGTCAGTGTGATTGGTCCTACTGAAAGGCACTGAAACCAATGTTGTTTCATTTGACTGAGCTCTGAGAAAAGTCTCTCCACAGATACAATGTTAAACAGAATTTCATCAAAAAGTCAGGCTAACATGATTTGAGTAAACTACAGTGATAAATTCCTTAATTACTTAATTATTACCATTGGTATGACATTATTGTTTGTATATAAGTTAATTAAATAAGCTGCTTTCATAATCTAACTTTTATCATTTTTACAAAATGTCTAATTGATGTTTCTGTTATTACATTTACCACTTGTCTGTCACAGCTTCTGACTCAACAGATAATAGATAACAGATTAAAAACATTAAAAGATGACATCATAGTAGCTGTTTAATACACTAACAGCTAACCCAGAGTGCTGCCATTAGAGAAAATGCTAATTTCTTCAATAACTTTAAGACTATTATAGCCATTTGCTTTATCTTGGTGTCTAAGGGTTTGTTTCCAGGGTCAAGGATTCTAAATAAGAAGTGGCATCTATCCTGATGATGAAAATAGATAGTGATATTAGCTTGAAGTATACGTAAGAGTGTTGGCATGGAGTTGGTAACTGGGTGGGATGTTGGGCTTTTTGGGTTTTTCTCAGGTAAATGACCCCTATGGCTTGGCATAGGTTGCTCTCCTGAGTGTTTCTAGTTGAAAAATGTATTGAGAGTGATGGCAAGGATAAAAGGTGCATCAGCAGACTTTGGAAGGTAATATTGCACATTTAGTCTCAAATTGCAAATCACTGCTAATCCAGAAATAATGAGAATAGCAGTCTGCTGCCCATGACACATTTTCAGTTAGTTGTCAAATTGCAAATTTTAGCCTCTGTGAAAACAAGTACCACTCTTAAACCTTTCCTAAAATTTAAATTAAATAGGCTCAAATTGAAGTTGAGTTTACATTTCAAGCCTATATTAAAGTTTTAACTGGAACCTGAATGTATTTCTGAAAATGTCTAAATCAACAAGACTGTGTCACTGTTTATTTTCAGACCCAACTGTATTGTTTCTGTGTAATTAATGCAATACCGATATTTCACTGCCTAAATGGAGGTATTCTTTGTTACAGAATCCTTGATTGTGTCTGACATGATGGATGGAAACCCTTTGTTGGCTGTGTGGAGATGACCTGCCACCCTTTCGGGAATGGTCAGAATGGGGCCAGATGTGCCCCTTCTTAATGAATACAAACAGGAGTTCTTCTGGAAGCGTTTCCCTCAGACAGTGTTGGGAGGACCACGCTTCAAGTTGGGCTACTGTGCCCCACCATATGTATATGTCAATCAAGCAGTTTTGTTTTTGACCCCATGGCTTTTTGGAGGCATTGGCACCCTGCTCTGCCAGCTGCAACTGCTTCACGAACTTCATGCTGCTGTACTTTCTGGTGCACTCATGTTTTTAGCTGCAGCGGGTGTCCAGGCCATGGCACTGTATGCTGCACGGAGGAATGGCACAGTGGAGAGACTTGGTGCACCCAACATCCTGGTAGATGAAGAGGAGGTGGAATTTACCCACTGTGTCAGCCCAGAGACTGTTCGATTCATTGCTCCAGGGAAACGGTTTGGGCTTAATGTGGTGCTGCATACAGTACTAGCTGGAGTTCTCTGTGGCTTCGGGACGTGGTATGTGTTCTTGGGCAGACTGACTGCTCTCTATGGCAGCGTCGGTGTCTCTCTGGTAGTGTTTGTCCTTAGCTGGGTAGCTCTGTGCATAGCTGAATATTCCCTCATTGTAAATACGGCCACAGAGACGGCCACTTTCCAGGCACAGGACACGTATGAGATCACCCCGCTCAGCCGGCCCCTCTACATTTTTATTTTCATTTCTGTGGACTTGGCTAATCGGTGAGCAACAACAAAACATAAATCTTATTTTTTTTAAAAATGTGTGTCTTTTGTCAAATTCATGTCAATATTTTGCTGTTTTTCAGGTTCTCAGACCCTATCCCTGAGCTCCAACTGGCCAGCCAAACTCTTCATGTGCTGTTCCTCTTCTTACCCCTGTTGTGGGCAGTAGGTATACTACCTCCCCTGGATGCCCTGCTTCTCTGGGGCATGGAACAGGTTCTTGTGTTTGGCTTAGGAGGCTCGCCCATGTCTAGCAACCTCAGGTACACATTGAAATAGTTTATCGCCAGTGGGATCACACTGATTTTGATCCATTTTATTTTTGTTCATGGCTGTATATATTAAACCAAATAAATAAATCATTGACTTGTCATTTATCTTTATGTATGCTTGTTGAATATTTACATTATAGTAATCTTTTTAAGCTACAAGTAATACTCTCCTTGAGTGCATCTGTAAAAGATTTTGACGCTGCAAGCGATGTTAACGATGTGTTTGTGTGCATGTATTTCTAAACTTTGTTCCAGGTTATACTGTTACAAATATATTTAGTAACAAAATACAAAAAGGAATATGATTTCTTATTTGCACTTTTATACAGATATATCAAAAATATATCTGTCAGAAGCTATCATAAAGGCCATATGTTTATTTATGTAAATACACAAACACTCTTTTCTCTTCAATTCTTTAGTTATTGAGCAGAAGATGCTAGAAAGTTTGTCTTCACCACTGTTAAACATTGGACTTTTTGCTTTTACAGCTCCACTATAACTCAGGGAGTCTGTTTGATCGATTAGTTTAACCATGCAAATTGTGATATGATTTAAACTAGGGATGCTCCGATCAGGTTTTTTGTTGCCGATTCCGATACCGATCACCCATGAGTGCCGATCACTGCCGATCACCGATCACTGCCGATCACCGATAATCACATGGATTGGCTGTAATTTTCTTAAAAGCACTGCCGACTATTTGATGTGGAAAAGGAACCATAAAATCCCCCTAATTTAGACAATAACATGTACATAGTACAATGCGCTATCTTTCAGTAATCAGTAGTACTATATTTTAACAGACTGAAAACACATAAGGCTCTCATAAGGCTAAATAAGAAAGTAAAACAAAATCTTAATATTGCTAAAAAAAAAAGCCAAGTAAAAGAGGCGTCCTCCACCACTGAGAACGGTTGGTCGTCAAGGCCGATTAACTGAATTATTTTTGTGGTTATTTGCTTGACTGTCACGCTCATACGGACGAGTGTTGGTAACTGTTGGCTGCGTTAGCTGCGCTCTGGCTGCACCAGCGTCTTCCTTTCATTCTGTGCAGTGAGCCTCGAAAATTCAGCGTACTCCGTCAAGTGTTTGTTCTTTAAATGCCGTATTAGATTCGTTTTATTGAAGGATTTTGACGTACTTCCCCCGCGAGGTACTTTTGCGTTGCACGTGTTGCAGGATGCAAACTTTACATCACTCTCACACACAGTGTAAAACTTCCACACGGCAGACATGTTTGCTTTGGATTTGCAACCGCGCGCATGCAAATTGTGGAGGAAAGCGGGAGCTATGACACTGCCCGCAGCGCTTCTGCAGGTTGCAGAGTATGAAATATAGGTGGTCAGATTTTGTGATCGGCAACAAAAGGCATTGATCGGCGAACACCGATCACATACTTTTTTACGGATATCGGCCGATAATGATCGGTGTCCGATCGATCGGAACACCACTAATTTAAACTAAGGTTTTTTTTTTTATCCACTTCAAATAATGCACAAGTTCACACTTTACCAAAAAGTTGGACATTAAAAAGTAAAGCAGTAACTTCAGACTTTTTTTTTTAACCTAAAAGTTTAAACATTTGACAGTTTTGATCTATTATGACAGTTTTAATCTATCATATCCTTGTCATTTTGTGTGGAAAACCAGCCCTCATCACATTCATATAGTTAGACTGAACTGACAAGTGTCACAGTAACTTGTGCTTCATCAGTCCTAATTTTTGGTATTTACATTGTCCCACAGGCTGCTGTTGATGTTTGGTGTATCCACTGGCGTAGCTGTGTGTAATTACTTTATCCCGTCAGCATTGGGTGTGGTACTCTTGTCCATCTCTATGGGATTTCTACTGAGCCTGGACCTCAGCCAAGTTGGCACACTCTGCAGAGGACCCAGCACAGCCTTCAGGGACCATGGATTGCGCAGAGGGGGGTCGCCACCTCCTCCTCCCAATTCATTTGGCTGGAATCTAGGCTGCAGGGAGCTGTTACTATATTTAAGCCTGCTGCTGGTAGCGATGGCAGAGGGAGGACTGGCGCATCACTTCCTTGGTTCAGTTCAATCTCAGAACTTTGTTTCATCAGCCCAAGGTCCTGTTGGGTACCTTCTCCTCTTACTCTTCTGTTTATGCTGGGCACTAAGGGAGGTCCAGGGGGCTTATGTATTTGGAGGAGTGTTTCTTAATCCCTTTTACCCTAAAGGCATGTCCAATGTGCAAACTTTCAAACAAAAGAATAGAGGATTGTACATAGCGGCTGCCATCAGAAGAGTCCTTGTTTATCTTGGTAAGCCTGTTATAACTTACATATTGTTTGCATTTATTGTTTGTATATGTTTTTTAGGAGTGAAAACTTCTTCACATACAAGCCTCTGTTTGTGAAGGTGAATAACCAGCTCCTGCTGTATCTTTGATTCACAGTGTCTCCATTTGCAATGACTGCTTTCCTGTCCATGGACAGATCTCTGCAGTTGCTCCACAGGGTCTCCACCAGTGTGGGATTTACACGAGCCTTTAGAGTGGTATACTCACACTCATTGCTGTTTTTCAGTTTGTGTTGCTACATGATTATAACATTCAGAAAAAATTAATCATAAAACACTTTTGGCAAAAAATTTCAATAATGCCAGCACAGATCAAAAATTTTCGTTAAAATAGAATGGAAACGTTGCCAGTTAACGTTACTTCAACACTTCTGTTTTCCTTTATTTTTATTGAGCTGTGATTAATAAAAGATTTTCACTGTGTTGCTTTGCAGGTTTGGCAGAGCTCCGAGGATGCCCTGCTTCAGATGGTATTGGTGGTTTTAGTGCGACTTGCAGCTGGAAACGTTACACTACCAGGGTGGGGCAACTTAGGAACTGGAGTTCAGCTTCTACTGGTGAGCTCAACAGAAATGTATTACTTCCACACATTAAAATTATTCTACAGTCTTTCAGAGCACACCAGATTTTAAAGTCATCACCTAATAAAGAGTGCATGTTTACAATACGGCATGACAGTGTTTTAGTTAGCAAATATCAAAGTAGAAAAGTTTAACTAAGTTATATGATTAAAAATACACACAAACTTAGATATTCAGTATATTGGACAAATGTTAGTTAATAATATTGGATGCTGGTTCTTTAGATAAGTCATGTTTACCTTTTTTCTGATCCAGGTGGGCCTCTTGATTGACAGATTGAGCCAATTCCTGGCCAAACTAAAGTTCACCCTTACTGTATTAGTGACATCTTGGACAGAGAAGAAGCAGCGCCGTCAGTCTGCTGGAACTATCCTGGCTCTTAACGCATCACTATGTCCACTGCTGCTGGCAATGGTGACCCTCTCTGCCCTGATCTCTGCCCCTTTGCTGCCCCTTTTCACTCTGCCTATATTCCTTGTGGGGTTTCCCAGGCCACAGCGAAGTTGGCCAGGCCCAGTGGGAACTGCCTGTCCCTGTCCAGATTCAATCTTCTACCAGCAAATGAGCGGAAGTTTGGCCACAGCACTGAGGATGGCCTTTGCAAGAGGCTCACTTGGTTAGTGGTTCATTTCTGATATCTTTTCTTCAAATATTCCGCCCTTTTCACACAGCCTGACTTATGTTTCTTTGCTGTGCGTAAGTGTCCTGTGTATAACTAGAGGTGGGTGTCAAAATTTATCTGCTAATATATCGCTGAAGCTGCAACAAAAGTAGTCACAGAGCCATAAGGTTTGTTATGTGTGAGGGTGACTCAGTACTCTTGAACATACAGCTTTTACTAACGATGCTTTTGTCACTTGACTGATTCTGAGTGGCCAACTTGTTTTTTTATTGGCACACACTTAGTGTGGTGCTGATCTGCTTCTGTCTGATATGTGTGAATGTTTCAATGGGAACAGCTGCAAATTACTTTTTTTTTTTTTTAAAGTTACAATATGGTGAGACCATTATATGAAAATGACAAATATGTCTACTAAAAACCCTTATGGTTTAGGGGTTAATCATTTCCATATATATTTTTTCTAATGTTTTAGAAAAGCCAATTATGTTTTATCTATTATAAAGCAGGTCACCGAAACACGAATACCTGTCAAAAGAGCTCACGCAACAGACTTTCAACATTTTGGATAATAATTTTGTGTGTTTTGACTTTTCCTATCACTTTAGTGACAGGCCTTTCCCATGGGTCAAGTGGCCACTGTATGCAGATCAAAGAGCAGTGAAGCATCACATCATATGCTTAAATACTAAGAGTATCGCTGTTGTGAGCAGCCTTTTTGGAACACTGGCAGTAATGTGAGCTTACATCATCGAGTTGAGCTTCCTGTGAAGTGACCCAAAAAAAAGCTCAGCTCTGTATTCATTACATCCAAATGTTTCCACAACATTAACTGCATAATACTCCAAGGCTAAACTGGACTGCTGCTAGGATATTGTTTTGTGCTTGACCAAGAGGGGTGAGTGGAAAAAAATGGTGCGAGTAGAAACTTCATATTCATGGGTTGATGATTCAAAACTTAATAAAAATGCTGAGGTAATGCAGTTCTTAGTCTTATTGTTTACTGTTAGCTTTAGTAACAGTAGCTATGATGTATTATTTAGAATATTTTCTTGTTAGATTGATGCTTGCAGTCAAAAGATGGCAGTTTGTAGTTTTTGCTTTGCTCACACTAGGGGCCATGGAGCAGTGAGCAGGAAAGGAATCTGCCCAATCTGTCGCTTCACATCACGAGGTAGTGGCTGAAACTATTCTGAGATGTCGTTATGGGACATGACATTATCCTTGAGCCACGCAAGCACTAGTCAACTTAAAACAAAAGCCTCCTTGACCTTGCCACTGCTGTGCATCTTGTGCAGAAATAAACATCTGTCTTCTGTCTCAAAGAAATGAAAAGCCCACATTGTATAAAAAAGGAGGACATTTTTGGAGAGTAATGACAAGCTAAGGACAACAACATGTTTAATATTTAGATCTCTGTGCAGCCATCCAGTTAAAACCGTATAGTGACCTTCCTATGCTTTTTTGGTAGTACATGTCTAAGCAGCTCATACAGTTAGCATGTCATCGTCATAGTCAGCAGAGGGACAGCTTTTTTGTTGTGCTAAATTTACATGCCACACCTCTATACATGTTAGATGTGCTGATGACTCGTAATTTTCTCCACATTTGTAGGTTCTTTAGCCCCAGGCTCTCATTTTCTCGGTCGCTTTCAGGATCGTATGGTTTGGATAATGATTCTAGAGAGAGGGTATGGCTACTGTACAGTCAACATCAAGGTACTTTGTCTTGCAGTTTGACTCATTGCATGCATTTTACAACAATGTTAAATAATATGGTCTGTTTTTTTTTTTTTTGGGCAGGGTCTTGAACTGCAGGAGACTTCTTGCCATACAGTGGAAGCACGCAGGGTGGATGAGGTGTTTGAGGCTGCTTTTGAACGCCCCGAGCGGCTCGGTTTCCCCAAAGGATTTAACCTGCACTGGGGAAACGCCCTCACCCCATGTGCTTCACTTGCAGTTCGAGTCTACTCTGATGCCCGGAATGTGCTCTCTGGTATCATTGACTCTCATGAGAACTTGAGGAAACTTCAAGATGATTTCATGAAAGCACTCATCTGGTTGCTTCTTCGATATTGTGTGCAGAGGCATAAAGGATTTTTATGGAGTAGTGAAGAGGGGTCAGGGATTGGAGGTATGAAGTCCCAGTCTTCACAGTTTGCCCAGACTACTTGTAACCAGCCGTCTGAGGCTGTCATGGTAGAATCCAATCTGTCTTCTCTCAGGTTCAGACAGGGGAGCTCTAGTTTGACTTCTTTTGGAGACTGGTCAGACGAGGATGACTTATTTGGACCGCAACCAGCCAGACGAACTGTGGCATTAGTGACCGCAGAAGCCCAACCAGGACAGTCGGCACTGCAAACGGGGGTCTCTCTGCCAGGCTCTGTAGAAATGGACAGTCTCTTTGAAAACATGGCTCTTTCTGCCCTGCAGCCGCTGCAGCCTCTGGGACTTGGCATCGGGATGCCAGCTGTAGATAAAGGGCGAAATCCGGAAGTCTTCAGAGAAAGTCCTCATCTGAACTTCAGCTGCCCTCAGTCTGAGGCATTCAACCTACCGCCAGGGTGGAGGACAGCACCATTACTTCCATCTCGCTTGTTGTCTCTGAGGGGTTTATTTCCAGAGGAATGGTTTCGATTTACCTTGGGGCGGTTTGGACTTTCTGTTCAAGGGGAGACCTCAGAGGATATGACCAAAGCCCTAAAGGAGGATGAAGTCTTGAAAGAACTGCATGTAAAGGTTGCACTCTCATGTCTCATCTCACTGGGGGCGGAGTCTGCTTTCACCAGTCCAAGTTATATCTACAGACTCTACTGTGGAGACGTACCTTGGACAGAGGGACTCGACTGGCTGTCCTCAAGCAAAGAACTTTACCAGCTCACACTTCAAGCTTTTAGGTAAAGTTGCTGCTCTTAATCTCTAGATTTCGAAAACTCTAATCAGTGGATCATATCTGTACCAGAAGCTTCAAGTGACATCTACCTGTTTTTATTTGCTCTCAGGTTCAGTTTCAAGCTGTTGTTTGATCAGGCAAGTCTTGGTCCAATGGAATCCCCTGAGGAGTTGTTCAGCACTTTAGAGGAATATGAAAGGGACTGGTACATAGGTCTAGTGACAGAAAAAGGCTGGCATGACAGTGTTCTTCAGGAGAAGCCCTATCTGTTCTCCCTGGGACACGACCTCACTATGGTAATTACATACACAAGGCCTTATTTGGATTTAAAAGTTAAAAATATACATTAAAAATCAAATTTTATTTATAAAACCCTTTTTATGGCAAAATCGACACAATTTGCTTTACACAATAAAACGCCTAAAAATTCCTATTAAAATAAAACAAGCATTCACACACAAAAGTAATATACAGGTGAAACTCAAAAAATGTGGAAAACTTAACAGAAATAAACATCTGGCTTGACGTTCATTGTGTTTTCGAAAAAGAACATGATACTGTACCCGTAACTTTTCATTTGGCATGAAATGGAGATTAAACTGCTACTTCAGGTTAAATGTGGTTAGTTCTCAGTTATGTTATATTAAATGTTACCATTTTATATGTCTTTGTCCACAGGGTACCTACACAGGAAGAGTTCTGTCTCTGCAGGAGCAGCTTGTGCAGGTGGGCCGTCTGAATGGAGAGGGGGTTCGAGGTCAGTGGGCAAACCTCTCCTGGGAACTTTTGTATGCTACCAACGATGACGAGGAGCGGTACAGCATCCAGGCTCACCCCTTCATGCTTCGAAACTTAACTGTTCAGGCAGCCGATCCCCCTCTAGGATACCCCATTTACTCATCTGCCCCCCTTCACTTCCCCTGCCTCTGACCAGTGGTTTTATTTTTAAAACTTTTGACCCAGAAGTTGTGACTGTATTTGTTCTTTTGAACATTATTTAAAATTTTCTTGCACCACAGAGGAGGAAACAACCTCATTATCGCTTTTAATTTGTTTCAAAACAAAATTTACTTCCCTAACAGAAGAAATAATTCCTGTTTGATCCCTAAAACAGTTAACTAATGACAGGTTTCCTCTAAAGCACAATTTTTTTTTGTGGTTGTGCTTAAACATGAAGTGAAAAAAATGGAGCCACTTCCCTTTAGGAAAAACCTGCCGTCATACCTCTGGCTTTATTGTATTTTAAGTTTCATAATTATTTTAACCATGCCCATAAAAAAGGGAAGAGAATTTTAATGTTAAGAATATCAAGGATGTGCCTTGGGTATGCTGTATGTGTATGGTGTTTAGTGGTATTGTTTTGTTTACATTTCACTTGTTTACAGTTTAGAAGAATTAAATGAATGTGTCCACATTTTCTTGTAAATAAAGTTAATTTTTATATGTGTAACTGTATATACTTGTAATAAAATAGGTTGGCAAAAATAGATTTGAAATGTTTCATTGTACAAACAAGGCATAAAATTGATCCAAACAAAATTTTATTAAGCATTCAAAAGGTCAGTGCAAATGCATCATCATTCTAACATGTAGTCCTCAGGCCTTGTATTCTTTCATGAAGGCTGCATGCCACAAAAAGAAGGCTTGGTTTACAGTTAAGATGGAAAGAGGTTTTCGCTTGAACAGTAGCTTTGAGTCCTTTGTCCAGAAATCTTTCTCTCTAGGTTGAAAGCAGACATTTTACAGAAACATCCAACAGCAGGAATGCAATGAAAGCACTTCTTGATGAGGTCATTTTCAGGAGGTCTTTGGCTTAGCGAAGTATGCAGAGTCTGCATCCTGCAACAGAGAAAGCTGGTTGTCAGCTTTGATATGAGCCCATGTTAAATTAAAATCAAAATTAATTTTTTATTCAAGAATGAAAGCTGAACAATTTGTAATTGTGTGGCATAAAATTTTCTCTTGACATTGCTGTCAGAAAGAGACCGTTGAGACATACTGCTAGAATTTTATAAGGCTTTATAGACTTTTTTTTCCCACGCCCTAGATCCTTCTGAATCATGTGATACTAGAGTGGCTGGCTAGTGGGAACTTAACCTTCCTGCATGGCCCTCAGCTGTCATTGTCCAGCAGAGGCCAGCAGACACTGGTCAGTTAGTCAGTCTACACAGTAATGAATGCTCAATGTCATCCTTTGCCACCGTCTTCTTATTAGACTCAAGCAAGGTCAGTAAGAGCTGAACCCCGCCCTCCAGCTGTTAAGCGACAGCTCTGCATAGGGTCTGCCACATTCTGCCTTAGTCAAGTATTTTCAGTCCATTCACACAGTGAAAATGGTCTCAGTCTCCAGTTCTTTGCAAAGTCATCCCTAAATATTGTTTATATAGTATGTTTATATATGTTTATATTTTTGCTATTTATTAATAACAATCCATATTTGTTGATTTCTTAGCTATACACATGGAAGTAAGGTTTATTTTGCCTCATTACCTTTACACAAACAGCAGTTAGGTACCTACCAGACCAGCTTTGAAATTCTGCACCCGTTTCCTGCCCAGCAAGTTTGTCATGGACCAGGCAAACGTGGGTGCATACTGCCAGGCGTAGTAAAACAAAAGGAAGGGCTGCTGAGCAATCCACATTTCCTTGACACTATTGGCAATTCCCACCAGCATTAAACGAACACATCGGCTTGTTGGCATCTTGTATTCTTGGTTGCCAGCTGTAGTAACATGCTTAAAGGAAAATCGATAACTGAAAACAAAAGTAGCCATTATATCGCACACATTAAGTAAATCAACTACAAATAAATACATTACCTTGCCCACTTCCTCTGTAAAGGCATTGCTGACAATCTGTGACTGCACCGGCCCAGGACACACTGTGCTGATGAGAATATTTGGAAAGTCTGTCAGCTCCGTTCGAAGGGAATTAAAGAAACCCTGTGGAAATTACAGCTACAATCAAGACCATGGGTACACAGACAGGACATTGCCTCTAGAGACATTTAGTTTACATACATGAGTAATAAAAAGTGGAGGAGAAACTCAAATGAAGCTCCTCTCCTGTGAGTGTAGATTAAGTACTCTAAATGTTAAAAATAAAGGTTAATTTTAAATCAGTTCACCTGAAGAGCATGTTTGCTGGCAGAGTATCCTGTTGCCAGGGGGGCCCCAGCAAGGCCAACTACACTGCTGACAGTCACAATACTCCCTCTGCCTCTCTGTGTCATGTGAGGCAGCACCTGCTTTGTTATAGAGACTGTACCAAGGTAGTTGAGCTCCATCAAGGCCTGGTATACATCAACACTGGTCTCCAAGAACAGAGAGCGCTGACTTCGGCCACCATTGTTAATTAGGACATCAACCTGGAAACGTGGCGAGAGGAAGAAAAAAACAAAACAGGTTTGGAAAACAGCCTTCTTCTGTTTAATGGTGCTAAAATAGTGTAACTTGCCATCTTTCCATCTGCATATAGTATAACAAAAAAAATTGCATATTAATTTATTTACAACACAGTAAAAATGTTGAATTTATTAGAGAGGGTTGCATCACAGAAGAGCAACTGAAGTGGATTTACCTGCCCAAAGTACCGAATCACAGTTTTCATTTTTTCCTCATGAGATGTCCTCTCCAACAAATCAAGTGGAAGAACGAGAATATCTTCATCCTTGAGGCTGGAGTTCTCTAAAAAAAAATAAATAAATAATATAGAATGAATAAGACTGAAAGGAAATTAAACAAGCTTAGCAAATGCCATGAAGACAAAATATTATTACTGTGTTACCTACTTAAGGTTTTAGTATAGATGCTAAAATAAAATTTTTGTCGAATTTAATGAAAGCCTGCTTTGATGACTTATCCATGACCAGAGTGTGTTTGCAAATAACAACCCCCCCTCCCCTAAAAAAAAAAAATAAAAATTTCTACCTAAACAGTGCCGTTTCACTCTATTTAGATCATCTTCACGTCGAGCAGACAAGACGAGACGTGACCCACATTTTGCCAGCTGATAGGCCAGCTCTTCTCCAATACCACTGGAAGCTCCAGTGACCCACACCACCAGTCCCTTTAGCTTGGCCTCTGGTCAACATAAATCAGAACAGTCAAAACATGCAAAAATTAAGAGATGTTTTTAAACATTAGCTAAAGCCACCACTTGAAATGGCATGGGTATGCAAATAAATTTTTATTACCTAAATGACATTTAGCTGCATCCTTTTCCAGATGCTGTTAATGTGAAAGTTAAGTGTTGCACTGTCATCCTTTACTGGAACGCCTTAACACAACAGATCTATTGTTAATGTCTGAGAACCATTTGTGTTTTCAAAATGTCTTCTGTACAACTAAATTTGAAGTAATGCTCACTGATGTGTACTGCCTTACACAGAGAAACAACATCATTTACTCAAGGTACATTCCAGCAAAATTAAAATCTCGTTTCATGTGTTTTTGTACTTCACACCTAACTGCATACCGATTTTCGTTGAATAACAGGAAATGTGGAAAGAAATACATTAAGCTGTTACACAACATACGTGGTTATTAAATATTTATTTCATTTTTAAAATCAACAAACTGATGCTTACACATTAAGATGGTCATAATACAATGGATGGTAATAATTCTGATGCCATCCTATCACTTACATTGTAACTGACACCAAAACACTATCTTTGATTTATAGAAATAAATGATGAAAACTAAGTCTGTGGGCGTATCAGTCTAATTCAGCTGTACATATTTTGAGTAGGGCTTCCTCTAATGGCACATCATGTTTCTATTTAGTGGCTACAGTAACTATTGCCATTGTGACGTTTATTTCTGAAACACATTTTTTAAACATACATTTTCCACTGTATCGCTGTACCTTCCTATTTACATAACTGTGTACATGACGCTTACTTGGGGGAAAACACACACACACACATACATAAATTTACATACATACACACACACACACATATATATATATATATATATAAAATTATAATATATCTCATAGAGGTAGTATAATATATGTTTCATGATAGATAGATAGATAGATAGATAGATAGATAGATAGATAGATAGATAGATAGATAGATAGATAGAACTTAAATTATATTTTATTAAATGGATATTCTCAAGAGGTATCGGTATTGGAAGGAATATGATCTAATGTAATGACTTTTTGAAAGTTATGGACAGGAACTTTTCCTGAACTCACCTGGCCTGTGTCCTATCAGTCTCGCTCGCAGCAGAGTAAAGTCTGCATCCGCAAATATGAAACACAGGACATGCATGAGTACATATAATGGTATAAAGTACCACAGTGCTGCTGACAAAATATACAAATCCATTTTTTATGTACTGGCTTTACAACACAGATGTAGGTAGATCCACCAAGCTAGCTTCCTTGATTTAGCTAAGGCTAAAGTCTAATACGTCACTTCCGTTGCTGATTTTTCGAATTAAAACTTAGAAACACAAGTAAAAAAATTACATAAATGAGACACGTTTCCATCTCACTGTTTGTTTTCTACTGAAAGAGAGGGTTTATGGTTATTTTTTTAATTAATTGCATCTAAATTAAGCAAAACACATACAAAACACAATTTGACTAAAACATTATCACAGTTATGTCGGGCCTTTATTGAACACACAAATCACATACTAAAAAAACGAGCTATTTTGACAGAAGTCACCTCCGTTTATCCTTACTCTTCTACTTTAGAAATAAAAAATGTTTATCTATGCAAGGAACAGTCAATTGGCATGGGTATGCCCCTGCTAATAGACTGTTACATGGATTCAGGTTACCACCACTTCCACTGCTTTATACACTCACCACTGAAAAACCCTGAGTTGGTTGGCCTGATCTGCCAACTCTTCATTAAACTGGTATAGACTGATTTTCAAAGACCTTTTTGGTCTGCTTCCTCCCTGCCTCTGTGTAGCTTCAATAAAAGTCTGATGGTCCTTATGCTCTGTGTTCTGGTGTTTATAACGAGTGGGAAAGTAGCATTTCAGCATTGTGTTCCCTCAGATTAGAACAGTCTAACACCTCAAAACTTTGAAATAGTGTCTCTTTTAATCACTCTAAATCTATATTTCAAGCCCCAGAGATCCAATGATTGACCTGTCACTTTAGCTCATTTTTCACATTGGTTGAATCTTTAGTTTGTCATATTTTGTTTTTTATTGTAACTATGCTTTTAGCTGTTACATGCTTTTAACTGATTCTTGTTTATGCATTGTGCTGTTGCTTTTTTTTTGTTTGGCCTTGACTTCCTTGAAAAAGAGTTTTGTGATCTCAGTAGGACCTTCCTGGTTAAAGACTGGCTGAATAAATAATAAATACTGTCTTAGTTTATCATTGTTGTTGAGCTGTGGACTTGAGGGTTTCGTAATCAAACAAGAAAGATGATGCAAAGAATAAGCACTTATTGATACATTAGAAAATTCTATTACAAAAAAATGAAATCAAATGCCTATTTTTGTCATCAGATCATTTTGCACACTGCCACATACAGAGCTTATAAGCAGGAGAGATTTAGTTAGAGTGAAATCAGTCAAAGGCCCACAATTCGCCATGTTTAATTAAGCAGTGTTTAGTCAAAAAAAACAAAACAAAAAGACTAAATGGGATTAAGCATAAGCAAACAATAACCACATTTCCATTCACTTGCAAAGGAAATTTGTGACAATAGTTTTAAAATCTGTGAAAAATAAGTCTTAATCACACAGATTTCATTCACTTTATTTCTTCAAATCTTCCAAATTTTCTATAAAATGTCAGTCAAAATCTGGGTATTTACTTATTACACCAGCAGAATTCCCATATCCATATTTACCACAACTTAAACTAATCTCAAATTACACACATAGGTTTTGTACTAACAAGACCTGCTTTAAATTGCACCCATTATGTTTGCAATGAACTATGCAAATATGGTGCATACCGACAGCCATAACATGAAAAGAAGGGAGTTAAGAAGTCCAGATTTCCTTGACACCATTAGTAATCCTCACAGGAATTAAGAGTGGAGAAACCTGTTATCCAATAACTGTAGACAAAGGCTATGTGAGGAAATCTGGTTAATGAAAACAAGCCATTATCACTTTTCAAATATTAAGAAAATCAGCAACAAACAAAATTGCAATTTTATATCATTACTACAATCACTTCCTACAATCAATTACTACATTGAATTTAAACTTCAGAGAAATTCAGATGAACTTCAAGCTAACATTGACCCCTTAATGGCTGAATTTATTTAAATTGTATAAAAACAAAATAAATACAGGAAAAAAATTTTTATTAAGATTTGATCTACTTTGGCCTGATTGCTTCTTGTATTAACAACAAATAAATAAACAGGGAGACAGTAATGTTTTGGTGTACTGCTGTAATCTGCGTTGTGACTCAGATTAGAAAATAAGTAAATATAATCTTTGTGGATTACATTTTAAAACACATGTAATTAGACAAAGTTATATTTGCAGTGATTACTTACATTTTAAGTAAATTAATGATAAATTATGCTTTCAAATAAGTAAATATGACATGCACATGTTCTTTGACAAGAATACCTAAATTTTCTGCGGGATTATGAATAACATTTTCCAAACCACTAAACAGTTACATAAATTTGTTCTGACATGTTTTATTTTTTCATGGGTCTGATGTTGTTGCAAGGCAGCATGATTCTGGCAAGACCATGTCAGAAACCCCCTTCCAAGCCAAATCTAGTAAAGCCACACATCAAGCAACACCAGTATTAAATACGTAAGGATCCATATTTTACTTTTTAAAATCTTATATTTTCTATTTCAAAAGAGTAAAGAATAAACATTTAAAGTGATCAAAACTGTGGTTTTGAATGAATTCATAAGTAGTCAAATTAGATAAAACAACCAGCCAACCAACCAAACAAACAAACAAAAAAACAAACAAACAAACAAAAAACAATCCAATGGATTATAGTTATAACAAAAAATGCCATTTAAGCAGTATTTCGTTGGTTAAGTGACCAGTTTAAATAATCTGGTCAAACCCTGCGCCATGCTACATTTCTTTCTCTTTTGCAAGATAGGGAAACATTTCTACATGAGTATGACTTAACGAACGCACATTTATGATATTGTGTGCAAGTTTTCATATTTTAGAGCTCAGTTTGTTGTGTAATGCCTTCCGCGCGTGCGTGTGTAGCAGCCCGCGCAGCCACAACTCTTAAGGAATGATGTCATGTTTTCGAATACGCAGCCTGTAACATCCGGGTCCTGTCTCTGTGGCTCTGTGCTCCTCAGCAGCTAACGTTAGCTAGCAAACTGTGAAGCTGTCAAGTGGAGAGGCTGGGGCAGACGTTTCAGCTTCCCCCTGGCTTGGCTGCACAAAGCTTCGGCCCCCAGACCACTCACGAAATTAGGGCATTGTTTAGCTCGCCAGCTGAGATAATGTAATGCATCACGGGCGCACGAAAACAGGGACCTCCGTATTTACACAGTTTATATGCACTGTTGAGTGACGACTGCTTACTGCAAGCTAACAGGCTAGATAGCTTAGCTAAACCACCGCATACCCCCATATATCGTCGTTGTACACCCAGTGGTGAGAACTGCTGATAGTCGGTCCCTGCCCCTGCCTCAGATTGCCTAGCTGTCAACTGGTATTTTGGCCTTGTGGTAAGTCATTAAATGTTTACTATTTGGCAAACAACTGTTGAGTATAGCTGAGTAGTTAGCTACCCTAGCTGAGATAGCAATATCAATAGTATATTAGCAAGGCCGATGGCTTTACTTGCTTCAATATTTCGGTAGCACAACATGGTAGAGAAGGCCTGTCAAAGCTAGCTGTGAGGGACAAGGGTCAAGGCCCGCAATTAGGATAGGCTGTTTATCTGAGTAATAGTCTTGACTTGGTACAGCTCTAACTCTCCTCTCAAATTTAACAACCTATATGATCCTAAATGGTGTATGATGAGTCCTAAACTAGGTCCTTCAACGTTAGCTTTAATGTCGGATTTAACATGTTCTCTGTTTTAATATTGTTACCGAAGACCTGGTCCGTCAGGTAGCTTGCTTTTGGTTAGTAACAATTTCGACAACTTATTTTATCCGAGTTACCATCAAGTTTTCCGAGTTGCAAAGATGAGATAATTTTATTGGTATATTAAGATACAAATAAACACCTTTATTGTATCTGAGAACATTTGGTGTTAAACTTGAACAGTCAGTGGCTTTAGGGCGTTTCAATTTGATCAAGACACGCAGCGTTCCTAATAAGTAGCCAAAATGTGTACACAGGTCTACTATTTTTAGACTTAGCAGGGGTCTGAACACAACTCCAAGATGCTAATGTTATGCCAAAAATGGATGTACTTGGTGTCTGCTTAAACCCAGGTGATATAATCAGCGTGCCCTTCTGTTTATCCCATACACACATTGAGTATTAATCTTGTGTTCCCCTAAATAAGGTTTTCTTAAATGATTAGTATTTTTCAAATCTGACCTTGTGTTTTAATATTTTGCCAGTGACTATTTTCTGTCTTTACAAGAAAGATAAATGACAACATACCAAACTTCCATTTTTAAACATGACTTTTTAATAGAAAATTAAACTATATCCTGATGGTTAATGATTTAAACAGTTTTTAAATCTCCACCAGTTTACAGGACCTTCTCAAAAAAGAAGAAGAAGAAAAAAAAACAAAAAACGCTCAAAATCAATTGTTCAGCATTGCTGGACAGATATTTTTGTACAAATGAAAATTAACTGACCATTAATTTCAGCATAGCCCAGAATATATAACATAAGCACTTAAAATGGATTCTTCTTTTTACATTAGCACTTTGTCCCTTCATTCTTGGCTGTCAGCCAGCAGAATAATAATACTATACAACTGTAAAAAGCGAAGGACAACTTTTATTTTTCTTAAATAAAAATTAGGCAGTAGCTCGTTGTATTCTTCTAAAAACAGCAGTTGTGGAAATGTGAGCCTTATATCCAGGAAGGGTTTTAGAAAAGTGTAGTACACATGAAGGAGTAAGACTAGAAGAAGGATTTTTTTTTCCTTCTAGTACCTCATATACCTTATCACGTGTACTTGCCGTGAGAATGTTCTGTGCTAGGGAGATGTTGGTTTGTGTGTGACTGCATTGCTATCTGTGTCTGTGTACATTTGAATCATCCTGTTGCTTCTGTGCAAGTTTGACCGCAGATTGATCAGTCAAACACAGTTCATGGCTGGTATAGCTGAACTAAAAATGATAAACATCACACTTTTTCTTTCTTTTTTTTTTTTATAGTGTAGATGTGTTTGAGTATGTTAGAGACTTGTTATTCTTTTCATATAGTTTATGACAATCTCCAAAAGCATTTCTTTCTCAGTCTCTTTCTGTTTTGATTTTTGTTACAGGCTGTTAGAGGGACACAATGGGTGCATTTCTGGACAAACCAAAGATGGAAAAGTACAATTCCCACGGTGATGGTAACAACCTGAGGTATGGACTGAGCAGCATGCAGGGTTGGCGGGTTGAGATGGAAGATGCACACACAGCAGTAATTGGTCTGCCTCATGGGCTCGACCTCTGGTCATTCTTTGCTGTTTATGATGGGCATGCCGGCTCTCAGGTGGCCAAATACTGCTGTGAGCATCTACTGGAGCACATCACTAGCAACTCAGACTTCCAGAGTGCTCTACAGGAGGACACCTCTGTGGAGAGTGTGAAGAATGGGATCCGCACAGGATTCTTGCAGATTGATGAACACATGCGAACCATCTCAGAGAAGAAGCATGGTGTGGACCGCAGTGGCTCTACTGCAGTAGGTGTGATGATTTCTCCAAGCCATATCTACTTTATCAACTGTGGCGACTCACGGGGGCTCCTCAGCAGGGGTGGAGCTGTGCACTTCTTCACACAGGATCACAAACCCAGCAACCCACTGGAGAAGGAAAGGATCCAGAATGCTGGTGGCTCAGTCATGATCCAGCGAGTTAATGGGTCTCTAGCTGTATCTCGAGCTCTGGGAGACTTCGACTACAAGTGTGTGCATGGAAAAGGCCCTACAGAGCAGCTTGTTTCTCCTGAGCCTGAAGTGTATGCTATAGAGAGATGCGAGGGGGAAGATGAATTTATTATACTAGCTTGTGATGGCATCTGGGATGTCATGGCCAATGAAGAACTGTGTGACTTTGTGAGGTCAAGGCTAGAGGTCACAGATGATCTTGAAAAAGTCAGCAATGAAATTGTTGACACCTGCTTGTACAAGGTATGATGTGTCATCAGAAAGCACAATGGCATGTTGATACAGTGGTTTGTATGATAGGTGATTACATTGCGTCTGTTTTTTGTTCTTTATTTTTTCACAGGGAAGCCGTGATAACATGAGTGTTGTGTTAATCTGTTTTCCTGGGGCCCCAAAGGTATCTCCAGAAGCAGTAAAGCGGGAAGCTGAGCTGGACAAATATCTGGAGGCCAGAGTAGAAGGTAGGGGAAGAAAAATGACTTTTTTTTATTTCAGTTAACATTCAGGCTTATTGGAAAAACAATTATGTAGATGCTTACATGCCACATCTGTGAGTGAACAGCAGACTGAATGATCTAAATAGACAGCTGTTTACATTTTTACTTTATCCATTTATTTAACCAGGCCGGACAGATTAAGAACAAATTATCTAAAAATGCAGCCTGTCATATGGGAAGTCGAGCAAACAGTATTCCTGATGTTCTGATTTTACCCAATACCATACAATGTTTTTCTTATTTACTCCTTCACATACACATGCATACACTCATACAGCAATTCTTTTTCCATATGGAGTATTCGCCCTGTTACATAAAGAAATGCTTTGTAAAAGTAGCTGAAAAATGAAATGAAGTGAATTCAAGCTTAATGTTTGTTTGCTTTCAGGTGCACAGACTGATGTGCTTTGTACTTCAATGATTTTTATTTTAAGGAAAAAAATTCCTCCATTCAAAAATGAAAGTCAAATTCATAGCAAATGAAAAACAATCAAATTCCTATTTTTAATTATTTTTTCCTGTCGCTCACACACATCACGTGATAGTAAAGTGAAATGGTCTTCGCTGACAACAGTTCAGCAAATAAGTGACACACAGAAATGACATGATTTACAAATGCACGCTGTTCTGTAACTTAAAATCTAAAGAGCTAATATTTGTAATATACTCATTTTTTAAATATTTTTTGATATTGTATAAATAATGTGTTAATGTGTAATAAGAGTGACACCTCTGATGAAGACGGAAGACTACCGTCAAAACATGTCAGGTAGGGTTAAAACAAAACTAAGTGTGTGATAGCATAAGAAATAAATAAGATAAATTCAATATCGATTAAAAAAAACTGGAGATCGATTTTTTTACATGTCCTCTTTTCTTGTAACATGACCCTACTCCAGGGTCCAAAATTAACACTCGCCAGGTGCCAAATGCAAGTAAATTTTTCGTTTGGCGAGTAAATCTCAGAGGGCTATCCGCCAAATTGCGAGTAAATGTTTGTACCAAATTAGTCATGTTTTTTTTCTTTTGGTGGCTTTCTTCTTTATGTTTCTATGCTGTCTGTATGTATGAACGACGCGCACGTACACAAACACGCACTGACGCAAACACTCACAAGTGACACTGGAATGCGCACTGTTTCAGTTCTGTTTACCGTTTAGTTCAGGCTAATTAAGAAGGGTAAATATGTGGAGATTTTTAGCAGGAGCCGGCCAGCTTTCCAAAAGAAAGCATGGTGAACTGGAGGATAAATCGGCAGGGCTTACAGCCCCAACCAGAAAGTTCAGTGAAAAGTGATGCTTTGGATATAGCGACGCCTTCTGTCTGCTTCATGGCCCGGTTCCGGTCGCTTCTCACACACTGACTGTAGGCGGTAACACACCTGTGCGTGCCACGCTGTCAGCACAGCAGCACTCTGTTGGACGTGATGTTAGCCTGTTAGCTTAGCTTAGTTGTTTTCAACCTGAAGGGTGACGACAGCTGCATAACGGGTGTGACGTGACTCTGCGAGACTACGAACAGCTGTCAACCGATTAACTTATCAATATAATAATAATGATACATATTTATAATTATATTCAGTATTACTGATTTGTCATGAATCGGATCAGTAAGCTTTAAATTTATTATCAATTTTTGTTAAGTTTAATTTTTAAACAGTTAAAAAGAAAAATCAGAGTATGATCACACCAAGGCTGTAATGGTGTGGCACAAGGACTGTTAGGAGCAGGAGGCCAGACTTCACGGACTGTGTAAAAGCACTAGTAGAGAGGGAGGAGTCTGATTAGGTTTTAGTTAATGAATTTAGATGTTAACACTTCATCAAATAAAACCATTTTTCTTGTTGCCTTTGTTTAATGTTGCTGTGACTTCCACTTTCAGTTTGGATACAACACAACATAGTATTATAGAAAATAACATGTGCGTAGAGGTATGTGTGTGTAAAATAATTTAATAATTTGGCCAGTAAAAAAATGTTTGGCCGGTGGATTTTTTTCATCTACAGGCCAGCTTGGCCGGTTAGTCAAAAAGTTAATTTGGGACACTGCCCTACTCCCGTGTGACTTACCGAGGGTTGACGAGATCAACATAAATTAATATCACTGCCATGTATGTGCTTGTATTCTCTTTGTGTGGAAGTTTTTTCTTTGGTGATTGAAAAAGATACTAATTCAATGAATAAATGATTCAAGTGAGGCCAATTAAATGGCAGAACAGCACACTTAACTCTCACTAGCACCCCTAAGCACTATTGTTTATATTATCAACAATTTCTCAGGAGCGGTAGTGTGTAACTGTAGGGTAAATCAATAGCTTACCCTTTTGGTGATATACAAAAGTTTTCCAGGCATTTATATCCCATCCAGGAGGTTCACAATCCTTCTGCAAAAAGTAATGTTTATACTGAGACACCACATGGTAAACCCACAATGGGTGATCAATAATAACACAGTTATCTGTCACATTTGTAAAAAAAAAAGATAAAGATCCCTCCTACGTTGTCAACTGACCTCTGTTTTGACCCGGAAATTGTAATGAATGTACTTTCTGTCAAACCTCTGACCAATCAGATAACTTAAATTGACAGTAATGTCTAATCAGGAGAAGCCAAAGATCAACAAGTGATAAGAAAATTATGTATATAAAGAACTAAAATAATGGTCTTCTATTGCTGGCGAACACCCGCTTGTACTCTTCAACTGTGTCTAGCTGATCAGGGCATAGCCATTCAGATTTCTATTTCCCAAGGAGAAATGGCTCTCTAATTGGACCCAAAAACAGCTGGGTTTGCCTCTGAACTTATTATGAAGACTGACACAATTCCTGTCATTTATCAGGGAGATGCTGCATGTATGACAGGACATGTTTTTTTGTCTCACACGCATTTGCAACTTGTGCTGCTAGGGAAAAAGCCAAGGGCATCCCCACCAGCAACCAACTGCAAACTGTCTGTATTTCCAGGCTGCATTAGTTGAGTCATGTAACACACTCTTGTGCTACATGACTCAAAACTACAGGGGAGCAAGCTTCATCAAGGGGAGGCTGGTGCACCCTGCGCCAGACTTCATTCATAGCTGAGAGAGAAGTGGCTGTGCTCTGGAGCGTCTCCTGAATTGCTGACTGGCTCGCTTTCTAGGGCAAAAAGATGACACCTGTGCAGTAAGCCCATAATTCAGGCACTCTGGCACTGAGTGTGAGTTAGCTGTTCTGATCATTACTTTATTGCTGTTTGTTGTTGCCAGTATGAGCTGCCATAGTTAATTTTACAAAGTTTCATATGGCAGTGGCTGAACTGCAGGTGGTTTTCATTAGCATATTCAGAGATCCACGCTCACTTGATAAGGAAAAAGTTGGAGAGTCATACACCATGCAAAAATAATTCCACAGGTTTTTTAATTATTTTTTAAATTAAGTTTATTTTTATTCTTCACCTTAAACACATTAGGTAACTTTCCAACCTTAAAGCTCTGCAGGCTGGACTCATTTGATGACATGTGACATCTATTATGTGCATTTCTGGAGCTGTTGCTGCCCTGCAGCATCCCAAGAAGCTGCACAACACAACTTTTTCTTCTGGGGCTCTGCGTGACATTGCAACCAAGTTTCACTTTACACGCTTTGGCACACGCTAGCAAGCAGATATAAACACACCGGCACTTTTGAATGTACATTTTGGCAAAGAGGTGCACAGACAATATGATGTTATTTATATTATTTAGAATATATATTGGTAGAGGAGTATATGGCAATTACCCTGCCATTGTATTGGCGTTTACCCTAATATATTAGTAGGGGAAATACTGGATATTTATTGGCTTTAGTTACAATAAGTTTTAATGAAAACACAAGACATTTGTGGACAGTAATTAGTGCTGTAAGTGCTGCACTGGAGCTGCAAGAGTGCACAGCTTACTGCACAGAAATATTGACCAACCTTAATGTCTCTCATGGAGGGTCTGAAAACTGACAGCCTTGACTCATAGACAAAAACTGATAACGATCAACATTACTTGTCTGTATAACAGTTTGCAGCTCCTGCGTAGTCCCACTAATCGGGCTGACTTCTGTAGTCAAAAATTATTAAAATAAGCTAATTGTCTCAAAGTCATTATTATTAGAAACTGTGGTCCATCACTAATGCTTTTCGTTGATGTTGCAGCTTATAGGCTGCATCCCATCGAGGTAGTTATAGCCCTCAGGGTACTGAAAGTTAACAAACTCCTACTGCCAGTGGGAAAGGATGGAATTTACTTACTTTAGCAGAAATGCCCAAGTTTAAATTAATTTAAACACACAACCTATGGTGCCAGAACATGAAAATATTTTAATGCCCATATATACATAGATGATTTTAGAAACACTCAAATAATTTCTTTAAAATATTCCTATTCAAATTTTGTTTTCTAACAGAGATCATCAAGAAGCAGGGAGATGAAGGTGCTCCGGATTTGGTCCATGTTATGAGAACATTAGCATCTGAGAGCATCCCAAACCTCCCTCCTGGTGGAGAGCTGGCAAGCAAGTAAGTTACCCTTGTTAGACTGGATGGCAATCTCATTTTGACATTAGCAGATTTTTCTTAAGATGACTGGAAGCTTAACTGTCATTTTAATTTTTGTAAAAATGAACATTTATAGTTTGTATATTTTCTTTTTTTTTTTTTTTTTCCTCTTTTTTTCTCAGACGAAGTGTTATTGAAGCGGTGTACAACAAACTTAACCCATACCGAAGTGATGACACAGTAAGTATTCAGCTGGTCTTTGTTTTCTGTTTGATCTGCTCTGTTTGGCATGTGGATGGTTTGATGTGTAACCAGGAAATTTCAACTAATCTTTTGCATGTTATTTTTATCCAGAAAGATAGATAAATAATAAAAAAAGGTGACATTCTTCAAAATACATTGGTTGAATGAATATATATTGAATCTGCAATAACATGACTTGTCCAAAATGTCTTTTTACCTGACGTTTGCCTTAATTAGATTTTGCAAAATTCCTAATATTATTTGATTTAATTTTGACAAAAGACTAATTTATGTGTCACTTTTTCAGAATCCCGTGTTTCATGCCAGCTGATGATGTATTTTTATTTACTGGTTTTTCCTTAAATCAAAATTTCCTACTAAGTGACATTGTCATGTGTTCCTAAATAAAAATGGCATTCTCTTCATTCTGGTAGAAAAGAAAAACACTTGCTTATTGCTTACTGGTATGCAAACAGACCAGGAAGCTGTTGCTTCTGCCTAGTCAGATGTCATGCCTTTAAAATTTAAGATGGCTAACTAAATCAGACATATTTGAACTGTTTTCTTAAAAAATAAAGGATTTATACCTGTATATAACAGACTTCCTCCAATACACATGGACACAGAAAATATAAAATTATTGCACGTCTGTTCATAATAATTTAAAATGTATATAATGCTAAATTCAACCCTTTTGAATGACTATTTATTTTTAAGACTTATTGCAGCGTTTTTATTTTAAGATAAAGCATTAAATTCAATTGAATTTAACTAAATGTAATGATGTAGAAACATTATTTGTAACATAATTTCCTCGTTCCAGACCAACACTTCATAATTAGAGCTGATGCCTTTACAGAGTTTAAAAATGGAAAAAGGAATGTGTTCCAAAAAACAGTCTGTGACGATATTCATTATGCTTGTAGTACATACTAGTGATATTCATATAGTATATATATTGAAATGTAAAAGTTATAGACACACTCAAACCAAACAGTTTTAGGGGCTTGCGGAGGAGCTCCCCTAGGAACTGAGGAGCTCCTCTAAGAACAACACACTTTAAGTGCCTTTTCTGTGGTTGCATCCCCGTGTATAAAAGTATTAAATTCAAATGAATATAATTCCTCTATATGAGCTCAGAACAGTGCCCTGAAAAAGTACTCATCCCTTTTGGCATTTTTCCTGTTTTGTTGCCTCACAGCTTGGAAATAAGATGGACTTATTTGGGGTTTGTATCATATGATCAACATACTTTACCAGTCAAAAGTTTGGACACATTTACCCATTCATTTTGAAAAGTAGATCTGTCCAAACTTAAATGGGACTGTATGTTCAATTTCAAATTGGCTATTTTCAATTGAGAAATTAACAAGGAATATTGCAAAACAAATTAACTAATTTGATTGTGTATAAATGTGATGAATGGGTTCCGCTGCTGTACACCAGTCTTTAAATCATTCAACAGACTCAATCAGATTTAAGTCTGGAATGTAAGTAGACCATTACAAGACACTGAAGCGCTTCCCATCGAATCACAAGCCTGTTGTTTTAGCATTGTGCTCAGGGTTGTTGTGCTGAAAGCATGATGCTGCCACCACCATGCATCCCTATTGGGACAGTGGTTTGTGAAACGCGTTGTATTTTTCTTTGATTGAAAATTTTAGTCACAGCTAACCGGAGTTTAGGTCTTGAAATTAAACTTTTTAATTTTCCAATAGCCAAGGTCATTTGTTCACACTCGTTAAGGGTCGTTATATTAAGTGTCGCTGACTCACCTGGCCATTGTGTGGATTGTTCAAGTCATTGTCACCTGTGAGTTGTTTACCTGCTTGACTGAGACTGTCTCAGTCATAAGCTCCAGTGTATGAATTGTTCTGAAACTGTGATCACTTTAATAACACTAAGCTGAAACTCCCCACTGACTAGTTAAAAGCTGAAGATTTTCAGATGAGAGGTGAAACGAGGCCAGTTGCTTTTATTCAAGTTCTTAGAATTAAATGATCACATTTGTTTTTACTTACTCAGACAACTGTGTGGGACTTTCCACTTCTACAAACAGAGTTTAGTTGCCTGGGCCAGCAGGCAATCCTGGATTGTCTTGTTTCACATGTTTGGAGACTCTCAGATAGACCTGAATGATATGGAAAAAAAAAAAAAAATCTAATTGCAATTTTTTTTTCCCTGACCAATATTTAGATTGCGATTTGGTTTGCAATTTAAATTTTTAAACTCCAGCTTCTGTACAGTGCAGAAATATTTTCTTTGTGATGTGGAGGATTTTCACATGATATCAAAATATGAACAGCTCTATATTTTAACAAGGACATAAAGTTTAGATATGAATGGCTTCACTTGCCAACTGCAAGATGCAACCTGTGGCCAAAACACTGAAGTCTGGAGGTTACATTTCCTTTAGAACAGGTTTATACTTTTTCCTTGTTGTAAAAAGGAAACGGTGATGTTATTTATCTTATTTACAACGCAGCTTCTCATTTCTCTGCATAATTTCTGTACTGCACAGAGTTTCATCCCAATGCCACACACAGAGACAGGTGTGTGTACACTCCACCCAGCAAAGAACGAATATCGGACAACAATATGATGCTTCAACCACCTAAAATTAGGAAAACATCCTGCGTTTGATGAAGTTTAACTTCATGTCCATCATGGAGACCCAGTTGATAAAGCTGAATCTACCATCACTGTAGGAATTTCTAAGTCATATTATTGTTTAAAATGGCTCCAAGATTCTTTGTAGGTTTTATTAATGTCTCTTTATCTGAGATCTGAACTTTAAAATACTTAGAGCGTCTCCACTTGGTAAAACCATCTTTTATTCACTTCATCAGGACATCTCAGAAGTTGGACTCTTTTTCTGTCCTCTGTGTTTTGCTTTGTTTTTTTTGTCTCAGCGTTTCAGTACATTGTGGGAAATCAGTCCTCATCTTCGCCTCATTCTATTAAAAGGTGTTGAGTCTCAACTGGAAAACCAAGAATAGGAGGAAGAGTTAACTCACACTTTCTCCTCAGTTTTGCACAAACACCCCTCTCACCACCTGTGAAAGAGTGGATAATATTAAGCAAATGTAGGCGATGAAATGCAGCACAAATCTCTTACAAACATACAGTGGTAGGAAAGTGTTTGTCCCCTTCTTGCTATTCTTATTTTTTTTGCATGTGTGTTGCACTTAAATGTTTCAGATCAAACCAATTTAAATATTAGTTCAAAACAACACAAGTAAACCTAAAAATGCTGTTTTTAAATGGTTTTTATTAAAGGAGAAAAAATCCAAACCTACATGGCCCTGTGTGGAAAAAGTGATTGCCCCCTAAACCTAATACCTGGTTGGGCCACCCTTAGCAGGAACAACTGCAATCAAGTGTTAACGATAACTTGCAATGAGTCTTTCAGCGCTGTGGAGGTATTGTGGCCCACTCATCTTTGCAAAATTGTTGTAATTCAGCCACACTGGAGGGTTTTCAAGCATGAACTGTGTTTTTAAGGTCATGTCAATAAGATTATTGTGGTTTTCATTGATTTGTAACTTGGTTTGCTGCTGTATTGGCCAGGACACTCTTGTAAATTATATTTTTAATCTCAGTGAGGTTTTTCCTGGTTAAATATAAAAAATAAAATTCAGTTCAGAACTTTGATTAGACCACTCCAAAGTTTTCATTTTGTTTTTCGTCCACTGTTCAGAGGTGGACATGCTGGTGTGTTTTGGATCATTGTCCTGCTGCAGAACCCAAGTTTGTTTTAGCTTGAGGTCACAGACAGACAACCGGACTTTCTCCTTCAGGATTTTTTGGTAGGCAGCAGAATTCATGGTTCCATTTATCACACCAAGTCCTTCAGGTCCTCAAACTGCAAAACAGTCCCAGACCATCACACTACCACCACCATATTTTACTGATGGTATGATGTTATTTTTCTGAAATGTGTTAATTTTACGCCAGCTGTAATGGGACTGTAAAGGTTTAACTTTTGTCTCATCATTCCATAGAGCATTTTCCCAAAAGTCTTGGGGATCATAAAGATGTTTTCTGGCAAAATTGAGACAAGCCTTAATGTTCTTTTTGTTCAGCAGTGGTTTTCGTCTTGGAACTCTGCCATGCAGGCCAGTTTTTGCCCAGTCTCCTTCTTATGGTGAAGTCATGAATACTGACCTTAATTGGTCTGCAGTTCTTTGGATGATGTTGTGGGGTCTTTTGTGACCTCTTGGATGAGTCGTCGCTGCATTCTTGGGCTAATTTTGGTCGGACAGCCACTCCTGGGAAGGCTCACCACTGTTCCATGTTTTCACTATTTGTGGAGAATAGCTTTCACTGTGGTTCACTGGAGCCCCAAAGCTTTAGAAATGGCTTTATAACATCCTCCAGACTGAAATAACGCCATTTCTTTTTCATTTTTCCCGAATTTCTTTGGATCTCTGCATGATGTCTAGCTTTTTGAGGATAATTTGATCTACTTCAGTTTCTTAGGTAGGTACTATTTAAGTGATTTCTTGATTGATATCAGGTGTGGCAGTAATCGGGCCTGGGTGTGGCTGGAGAAATTGAACTCAGGTGTGAAACCACAGTTCTGTTTTAACAGGATGGTAATCACTTTTTCACAAAGGCCATGTAGGTTTGGATTTTTCTTTCTTCCTTAATAATTAAAACTTTTATTTAAAAACTGCATTTTGTGTTTCTTTGTGTTGTCTTTGACTATTTAAATTAGTTTGATCTAAAACATTTAAGTGAAACAAATATGAAAAACAAAACAAAACAATTATTTAAAAAAAAAAAAAGAGGGGAGAAAACATTTTTTTCACACTGCTGTATTTGAGACTCAGCTCAGAATCAGGGTGGATGGATTTTTTAAAACTCAAAAGAGGACCCTACTGTTGCCAAAACAAACAAAAAAAAAGACCTTCTGAAGTGAGTAGATTCATAATGTGGATGCTGCAGGTTTGAAATCAGGTGTAATATGTAAATCGCGCTGTTTGCGATTTTTGCTAATCACAAACATCTTAAATCTTAAACAGTTAATCATTCTACCTTACTGTCAGAGGCCCTTCTGTGAACTCCAAACATGCCTTCATGCTTTTCTTATTTATTTATTTATTTTAATGTAGGCATTACTTACTTCTCCATAAAGACCATCTTTGTGGCGTGTATGGCCTGACATGGTCATTAGTCTGTACAGACATTAGAGTTGCTGCTATGAAGCTTTGCAGCTTCTTCAGGATTACCTTGTGATCAATACCCTTCTTGTTGAGTCTCTTAGTTGTGGAGGTCTTTGTGATGCAGTAATTCTTCAGTTTTAATTAAACAATGGCTAGACTGGTTCTTAAGGGGATATTTAAAGCTTTAAAATAAACTACCCTAACCTAACCTGTTTGTTAATCTGGCCTTTGTCCTTTATGGTGCTGTTTGCATAGTGTTGCTGCAAACTCTAGGGCCTTTCACAACACGTACAATTATGTAAAACTTGTGTTACACACAGGTTAGTTTAACTGACTTCTGTGACTTTGGGGAGTAATTATCTGCGCCAGATTTGAAGTGTGACGTCAAAGGAGTTTTTTATTTATTTATTTTTTCTGAATTTTTAGATGTTTAAAAATGTTTTTTTCTTTCACGTTTATCAGCTTAAAAAGTTTTATATTGTTTCATTTTATATATATATATATATATATATATATATATATATATATATATATATATATATATATATATACATAAAAGCCACTGAAATGAAAAGTAACAATGCAACAACACAGGAAAACAACTGAAGTGCAAGAGTGAGAATGAGATGCTTTTTCATGGTAGTGTAAATCCTGAGCTTTACTATTGGTCTGCCCTATTGGGTTTTGTTTATTTTTTAATGGTAAGGGTAATGTCATATTGATAATGGTTTATTTATGTTTATAATTTTATATATATATATTTTGCAGAGGGTTTCGACTGCATTCAACCTTTCAGCTTAACACTGTGCGTTTGCTAAACTTGATCACCTTAGAGCCGGGTTACTCAATCTGGTCCTATGAAAGCTGCAATCTAGCAGGTTGGAGCACGGATACATGGAAAACCTGCTGGATTGCGGCTCTCGTAGGACCAGACTGCGTTAGCGTTACAACTGAGTGTTTGGAAAAACTCTTACTTTGAGGTAGGACCTAAAAAAAAAAAAAAAAACCTTACAAAAGGAGTTAATTAACTGTGTTAAGCCGTAGATTGTGTACTGTAGGGAGAAAAAGAAGCTAGGGAGGACCTTCTAAAAGTTATTAGAGCTATCAAAAGTTTTCTCCTATCTAAATAGACCTGTTTTTACCTTAAAATCACATTTTTCAAGACCTATTTAGTATTTGTCCACAGTAACATTAGCTGACTCTGCACCACTTCCTGCCAAGCTGAGACGTCTTTTTTGCTCCTTGTGCTGTAGACAGTCTTGACAATTTTATTCTTGGTTAAAATGTTTTGGAGAAAAAAGAAATTTACCATCAGCGTTCATCAGTCAACATGTACACACATTATGACTTTTCAGTATTGACCAGTTTAATGCTTTAATATCTGCAAACCATTAAAGGTTTTAGCAAATTCATTTTCTTGTTCATTGAAGATGTGTATAATTTTAAAAGTATCCTTGAGTGAGGCATCTCTCATTTCAATTACATCTGTTGCTTTGTCTAAATGGTCCTTGTTACCATGGGCCAACCTTTTAATCTTAACTGGTTCCTTTGTGAGGATAGACGTCTCTTTGTAAAGTTTTTGTAATATGTAATGAAATTCTGGTGTTTTATTTTTTTATGAATTTATTTTTGCTATGCTTTTATTGTATAAACGTAAACTAAGGAGATTTTTTTTACATATACACATGCATTAGATCTGGGCTATTCAGCTCCGGTAAATGAGGGCCACTGTCCTGCAGCTTGTAGATGCTTTCCTGCTCCAACACGCTTGTCTTAAATGAAATAGATCCAACTGGATAATAAGTTCTACACAATGACCCATTAATTTGAGTCAGGTGTGTCGAAGCAAGGAAGCAGCCTGCAGAATTTTGGGCCTCGAGGGCCAGGTTTAAGTAGCCTTGTATTAGATTAGTCAGCCGGATGCTTCTGCTGTGTTCAGTTTGTGTAATCTTTAACTTAGGTGATCCTGTAGTTCGCATTACCACAGGGCTGGATCATGTGGACAATTTTTTGAAATAGCTCCAATAACAACAGCTTTAAGGATAAGGAGAGATTCCATTTCACTGTTACAATTTCACTGTTCACACAACAAACATCTTTATTGCATCATAATTTGCAGTACATCCTCTTGGAAAAATATTTAATCAAACTAATTGAATAATCTGTATATTCTTTAGATGTTCGTTCATCAGTCAGCAGCCAATTTGCCAACAGTTCAGTCCCTGTTCATATGTAATGTATGAAAGCAGATATTTAATTTCAAGAAATTTGTTTATTTAAATTACAAAGCTTCCCAGTTTACCCTCCAACTATAACAAACATTATAGACGTATAAATTCAGTTAAAATAAAAAAAGTTGAATTAGGATTATACAATGTAGCTAAGGATATGAAAATTATAATAAACAGTAACAGTTTATTCAATTTAGTGTATTTTGCATCTGCAGGTACTGTTAAAGCCCCTCCTTCTAACACACACACCATAATTTCTAGTTTTACAGGAGCATAATTGAAGATGTTAAAAGAAAATGATGTGACTCTTATTTCTTTTAAGTCTTAAGTCAGATGCTGAAACCTGTGCAGCTCTTGAGGGTGATCTCACAGCCAGAGTCTGAAGGGTTTTTCCTTCCTCTCCTCTCTTATCAAGGACTCTGCGTCCACAGACGACATGTGGTAACACAACCTCCTACCACTAACACAGCATAGAGTTTACAAACCACCATCCTCTCAAGACCCACAGCAACTCAGCTCAGCAGCCTGTTTCTCCGTCACTCTGAGCTTTTGGTTTCTAAGAAGGGAATTTCATGGGAGGAGGAGAAGGAGTTGCATGCACACAAACCTGGAATAGTGCAGCACCAGTCCACTCTGGAGTTCAGGATCCCCATCGTCTTGTTCCTCCCCTTCCCCTTATGTCCACTTCCATAATATTCTCCTCTAAAGTAACCCACAAGTGAGTCCACAAGTTTTGCTTTTTGTTAAATAATCGGCTTATGTAGTATTTTTTTTTTCTGTAGTTAATTTGATTCACATTTCCTTGTGTGTTTATATATTTCTGTTTTTGTGAAGTGCAATTGTCCTGTACAAACAGCCTGTATTTAATGCAGCTTGATTTTAAGTTAAAAAAATGAAAGAAATGGAAAAAGAGAACCTTTTTATGCACTATCTGCCTTCTCCTGCTTTTCTGAAAATCTAACAAATGTCTATCCAGTCAATATTACTGCTTGTCCTCCAGGCACAATGTCTCTGATATTTTGCTTTTTTTGTCTTATTTTTTCCCCAGTTAGTCTATGCTCCTTTTTATGAAAACGGGTAAATTGTATAGTTGACAGCACAGTAAGCTCTCTATATCAAACCATTTAAATTCTAATTATTTTTTTCCCTGTGCTTTAACGTGTATTTTCCTTTTGTAAGTGGTTTTATGTACATGCTCAAATTATAATGATAGCAATTTGACAGTATGAAGTGGAAATGTATTTTTCCATTGTGGAGGTATTTGTTAAGTCCCAGGTTATCATGTTTGTCTGTGCAAATAGATACTTGCAAGCATGTGTGGGTGCTTGTGTGTTTGTATGTGCGCACTAATGTCGGTGAAAGCATAGATCTATTTGTGCAATTCTCTAATTAGCATAGGTGGTTCACACAACAAACCAGACTAGAGTTAAAGGGAATTGCCCTCCCTATATTTACCCCTTCTTTTTTTCCCCAGCCAGTGTTCCACATTGACCCAACAAAGGCTTTCACTGCTTCTAACTCAAAACAGCTTAGGAAAGTAACATAGACCTGCTCGGATTCTGTTAGAACTTCGAATGAACCCGACAAGATAAATTTAAGACGGATCTATAATGATTTGCAGCTTGTCAGGTGTTTACTAGTTTACTCATCCATTGTGTCATATTTAAATATTAATTTCTGAATATACAATAAGACCACTGTAGGTGCCATATTTTATTTTTTTTAATAATATTTTTAGCTTTATTACAGCCTATGCCAATTTTCTTTTTCACAAGATTCAGTTTTTTTATGTGGTACAGATAGATTTTAGGTTCTGCATCTGGTGATTTAACATGAGAGGTGCACTGAATATTTTAGAAAGCAAATTTCTGATCAGCTATCTGGAATGATTAGAAATTATTGGCTCTGATACTTATAAAGCAACTTTATTTACATGATTTCAAGCATTCAAAGCTAGATAAAATGCATCTCGTGGTTGCAAAGCATCTTTTTATTCTTAACAGGTTTGCTTTACTTAAAGCTCTGTTCCCCACAACACAAGCCACAGCACAGTGTTTGCTGCTATAGTCTAGGATCTGTGGGTTCATATTTAAAAAAAATTTTTAAATTAAATTTCCCCTTAGAAAAGCTAGTCGCGAGATCTGTAAATGACACACACGGTAGATGTATTTCTTCAAGAGAAATTATTTTATTTTTCTGCCTTTTTGTCTTGCATTAAATTTGTATATATTTCTGGCCTTTTTTTTTTTTTTTAGTGAATAAATCATTTCACTAGTTAATTTTTTGTCATTGACAAAATGTAATTCTGTTGTCTTCATGGTTAGATTTTGATTTTTTTTTTTTTTTTTTTTTTTTGCAAACAAGTTTCTCTTGTCACTTTTTAGGAGTTCCATATATTTAATCATGTACTAAATTATTAAGTTGACAAAAAGACAATCCTATCTTTTCCACTACGTTTAGGTCTGTGGTGGATAGCTTGTAAATCTTTAGAAAGGAGAAAAAAGAGAGAAAAAAAAAACGATAAAAAAAGAGAGAGACTCCAACTTAGACTGTAATCCTAAAATAGCTGCTTTCTAATATGCTTTTGTGGCAAAAATGCCAAAGACCCATTATCTCAGATTTGATAGTCTGAAGGAGAACTTCAGAGTATCCCTGATAAAGAAGAAGAACTTTTAATTTCCAGTTAGTTGGCTTTAGAGGCACTCTGTGGTGTTTTTCTCTCCACAAGCACATACACAATAATTAATGTGCAGGATAAGTGCATAAGGTAATATGAAAATTGCTTTGCTGACTGCAGAGGGCACTAGTGTGAATATCAACAGGTGGCGTCAGGGTAGCTTAGCAGAGGATTGCTGAAGTAAATAAGGCTGAATAGGCATGTTTAAAGGGCTGGTTTAATAAACAAAAAGGGATCTATGGAGATTTCATGTATAATGTGAAAAATTAATTGGTCTAAAAGGGGGGAAAACAGATTTCTAAGAATGTGAAGACTCCACAGAGTATCTTTAATCATTCATCCAACACAACCTGAATGTCATCACTAAAGATGCTGAAGTGATAACTGACTCCAGGCTTCGGACACATTCCCTCAATATAAAGTTAATTACAATAAAAGTGCAACGTTTTGGTTTATAACCACAAAATTGTATTTATACCACAGTTCCTTTCCCTTGTACCCATACTGTACTTAGATCACATTAAACACGTCAATTTGTTCTCACTGTGTTTGAGCAAAGGAAACTTTATTGTACATAAAAAGCTTTTTTTTTCCCCATTTTGTTTTTGTTTTTTTTTTTTAGTTGGGAAGTTATTTTGCTTTGCATAGCTTGTATTTAAATGCACTAAATGTCTCTTATCTAACATTGGTAAGCACTCAGCTGCTTGCTGCAAAGCTTGTAGGTATTGATGGCCCTGAAAGCAATGATTGTTTTTTATTTTCTTTTATTCTTGTTTTTCCCCTAAGTGTTAATGAGGGGCAAACATATTTCTTTCAATGTTGAAGCAGTTTAAAACCTCATAACCTGTAGTGTCCTAATTATTTTGGTATAGACAGTTTTGGATCGATGATGTAACCCTTTCAGTGATGCTGGTTGATTACCCATTTTTATAACGGACTCATTCCACAAAATACGAAATGTAGAAATTAGCTTTGTAATTTTGAAAATTTGCTCTGTTTCAAATACTGACAGTGGGTTTACTGTGATTTGTCCACATGTGGGTGTTTCATGGAAATTGTGTAAAAATTCCATTGCATCCTTATTAGTCCCCTCTCAACTGAACAAAATATTATCCCTAGCATATGTTTAGTTTTTTAAGAACTGAAATACCTCAATCATTCTCCCTACAACCTATATTTTAACACTGGTATATAAAAAGGAGACATTATTCCCCTTTACAGTGTTTGACTATATTGTACTAATGCTAACAAAACAAGAAGTGCTTCAAAAAGCTAGAGAAAATGACAACTTATTTTAGTAACTAGGAACACTATCCGCTTTGTCCTTTTAAAGGTCCCTTCACCTCCAACGATACCCTCCGACATTCACCCGAGTATTTTCACCTACTTGTCCACTTGTGTGACGCTCATTTAGTTCACATCTGTAATTGTATTGAGAGTTCAGGGTTGTAGAAATGTGAGTTGTGTGAGGAAAACACTGATCAGCCACAACGTTAAAGCCACCTGCCTGATGATATAGGTGTCCCCCTTGTGGCGGCTGGGCCTGGGGCCATTGGATCCTTTGGGTTCGTGTCAGGGTCTGGGAAGTTTTTAAGAAGAGTCAGCGGCTGATCCTGAGCAGGGTTTTCTTTTTTGTTTTGTTTTTTTTAACAGGGGCATTGCTCTGCATCAGGGAGAGCTGTTGATAGTGGAAAATGTGCTTGTTCTTTAGTAGTGTTTAGGTGGGTGGTACAGTAGCATCCACATGTATGTGAGGACCCAGGACCCCCCAAAAAAACATGGCTTTGTAATTAGGTGATTAAGGGTATTCACTTCACCTGTTTGTGGTTTTATCGTTGTAGCTGATTGGTGTAAGTGTGGCTAAATGATAATAGTCATATGCACTGATCATCTGTTTAATCAGCTTTTTTCTTTCAGAAAAATTATTGTAGAAAAGGAAAAAAAAAAGAATATAGAGCTATTTACAGAGTTACCTTTGGTTGCCTGGAATGCATCCTGTATATTCTTGTATTGAGGACTACCTAGCAGAAGTTAGAGATTTAAAATGCTTGCGCCCTCATGTACATATTGATGTACCTCAGTTGTGGCGTTTACTGTGTGACCCTTAGCAGTGGTGGTTTATTCGTCCCCTTACAGGGTGACCCGAGCCTCACTTTGCTGACCTTTTTCAGCTCATGAATAAGCTCACCGATTTGCCTTACCCGATCTCATGTTGCCCCCTAAAGTACTTACCCAACAAAACACTATGAGGATGAGTAATGCTGCTGACAGAACGCTCTCACAGACTGAAATCTTTGTCTATTTTAAGGTACGTAAGCTATCAACAGTGACTTTGTCCTGTTTGTTACACGGTACAACTTTTTCCCATCTCACCATATTTAATCTCAATCTTGAAAGCTTATTTGATTTCCACTGCAGATGATGTCATATGTTTTAACAAATCCAAGTTTTAACATGGTAACCTTGTAAGCATTCAAAATGTGCATACATACATTAATGTCTGCTCTATTTATGATTACATTCAAGAATAGCTTTAGAGTGCTGTAGTTAAGTATTGTCAATGTTGATTCAAATGCATCTCAGAGGCCTCTGTGAGTGATTTTACAAAGTTCAATAACTGTATATTTTGTATTATGTTCTAGCTCCAAAGGAATGGCAGAAAAAAAAGAAATGTTAAAAAAAGAGAAAGCTTTGTTCCCTGAACTAAATTGTACTTTTTGTGTTGTCGATTGAACAAATTGCATTCCTTGCTTGTGAATAGATGCATTTTCTCCCTGCTCCTTAAATTTTCTCCTTCTTTCCTTCCTTTCTTTCATTTTTTAGCCATTGAAGTTTGAATAAAATTTCTAGTTTGCAGAATGTATTACTAAATAAATGGGTTGTCATCTTGTACCTCTCATTTTATCACTTTTTTTCTGCCTCTTGCCAAGTGAAACTTTATGCGACTGTGACAGGTAAAATAGTTTTACAGTCAAAACCTTATTATGTTACTACAGCTATTAAAGGCTGAAAGGAAGCTCAGAAATGGCACTCCAGGCGTTGGAAAATGAGCCTGATAAAATTGGCATATGAACCACCCTGTTAAGTTGAAGATCAGGGAAAAGGAAAAAAAGCAAGGTAGTCATAATTGTGTTTGATGCTCTGCAAACATTTTCTCATCCAGATGTAGTATTTGAGGATTCCATAATTCCTCCCCAACAGCTGTACTTGTTAAATGACCTCCAGATGTCGCGCACTATGATTTTAAAGAAAATCTGATCCTAAGCTCTGATGTCATCTTACATTTTCAGTCCCTGATGTTAACTTTGTGCTTCAGTTTGTAAATGATCATTAACAAACCACCATTTTAAGCATGTTTTAAGCCTCATGATAGTAACCTGGTGTCAGTATCAGAACTGTGTTTGTCTCCCTCTTTTTTTCTTTGCCAGCATGTGGCGAGTGCATGTAAGGGGCTCGAGCTCAGAAGGGGTCAGGGCAGTCTACGGCCACTGGGATTAAGAAACAAGGGAGGGATTACTTTAAATGTCAACATAATGTCATGAGTTGTGCCAGAAGGTCAAACGTTCAAATGGTGCTCAGTGGCAAGCAGTTAATAGATCAGGTGCAATTTGGATTGTTGTGGTTCCTGTGATGAATTGACAAATATATGAAAATCGGCTATATTTTAGACTGATTTTGTGTAAAGATCTTGAAGCAAGAGCATTATAAAGACTTTTTCATTTTAGAAATTTATTGCTTACATTTATTATACATGCAACTCCTTTCCAAATTAATATTTGGTGGCTAAAAATTTACAGCTTTTCCAGTAATTTCTCTCTGTTCAATATTTAAACTAATAGATGCAAAAACAAAATCTTAGTTTAGCAGCCAGAGAGCCAGAGGGGGGCAGTGTAAATGGCATTGAGTGATAAGAAACACAGTTTCATGTAGCACCCTGAAAGTTCATCAAAGTAAAAGTGTAAGATTATAACAGCTTTTGGTTTTATAAAACATAATTAATGCTTGGCTTTTAACATGGTCCTGTCCTGATAAAACTAACAGGATCAGACTCATAAATCTTAGTTTATAACCATTTCTATTTGACATTTAGATTAAGGTTGTTGATAATATTGTAGGTTGGATTTGATTTATCATAGGAACATTACACTAGTAAATCTTGTTCTCAAAGTGCGTGCATCTCTCTTTGAGCATTTGCACGTTAAAACTGCACTAAATATGACTCATTAGGTCTTGGGCCACCGGTGCACCCATAATGAATCACGCTGCCTTCATATTCCTGCACATCAAAAAAAAAAAGAGGCCGTGTCGGCAGAGGCCATCATCAAATGGAGCTGGCTCGTCATCTGCCTGCCATTGTTGGGCGCATGTCATGCTCTGCTTCTCATGGCGGAAAAAAACCATTTGAGCTTGACTAATACAGCCATGCAAACGCAGCAGTAAGGTGGGGGTTGTGGGGCACTGCTTACTCTGTGGATGGTCTCGACACTGAGGTCACTGAGCTCCGTATTTGTTAATTTGCACCTGAGTGCACGAGGAGCCAGATTTTTCTTCTTAAGGATCTCAAAGCAAACATTTTTTCTATTTATTTATTTTTTTGTCAAGCACAGAAAAGTAAGCCAAGCGATGTGATTGATGGATGTTTTGTGGTCAAGACATTTCTCGATCCAGAACAAATCCAACATTTTCTGTTAAAAGCTGCTACTGCTTCTCTCTCACCTGCCATGCTTTCCTTCTCTATTTCCTTTTTCTGTGCGTGCTCTTGTTGCCCGAGGTCAGTTTGTCACAGAGAGCACAAGCTTTTCTCACTTGGACGCAGCGATTCCATGATTGGTGTGTACAAACAATCATATCAAGCAGGGATGACATATACCCCTACCCCCTCCTGTCCTACAGACATGGAATAAGTTCCTCCTGCTCCCTCTGTCTGCTACTGCGTCTTACACTGGTTGGGAGTGAGTGTCCCCCACATCAGATGGGTTACACAAGCTGCTGCCCTGGGAATCCTGGTCCACCTCATTATCCTGCACCCCTGAGACACAGCTCATTGTAAATTAGGACATCAAATGATGCAGGCTCGTTAAAGAGCCACAGATTCGCTCATTAGCATCAGCACCTTTGCTTGTTAGAGCCTGTATCAGCATTTGCTCACACCACCATGTTACATGCTGTCATTCCTCCACACTGACTGGAAGATTTAGGATTAATGTCAGTTTTAGCCAGCGGGTCAGCGTTGGTGAGGTCCAGATATGGGACTGATTGATCAGTGGTGGCGGGAAACTGTGGAAGTTGTTGACAGCTGCCCACTATGCCCACCACTCTATTCCATATTACATTGTATGGAAGAAAAAAAAAAAAAAAAACTGTCTCAGAATAACTCTTGTCTGGCAAGTGGCCGATTAGCTGTTTGTCCCAGCTACAGGGGACTGACAAAATAACAAAAGCATCTTTCAATACTTTTTTTAAAAAGACAAACTTGAGGACTAGTAACAAATCCTTGTGCTTTCATACTTTCTTGAAATCCTAAGTATATCTCTTAATTCAGAAACCTGTGTTAAAGGGTTACTTCGCTAAGATCTGTTTTATCTTTGTGGGGTCATTTTTAAGAGATGCGTGCCTGTTTTGTTATCTACCATTTCTGGCGCAAAAATGAGGATGCACACACCCAGCCCCCAACATGCGGTTGGTGGCGGTTACACACCAACAAAGGCCGTGAAGAGGAAGACTACTCATTCAACACATTTATTAAGCCTGAGGGATAAGGACAGTGTATTCTGGTGAGTATAACTGACAAAAACACATGAAACTTTCTTTACTTGTAAATGTGGTTTAATATTGTTTTGCTTTCTTCTGGAGAGATCACTTCTAATTACTTTCTATATAGGCCTATATAAAAACAGAAAAACAAGTGCCATCACTGTTGTCAGGGCAGTTTCACTGTGGAAAAAGGTATCCTGCTTTTTTGGATTTAAAGCATATTAGGGCCTCAAAATCAGATAATCTTTTCTTGAGTTTTACCTGATCATACTTTGTTTTTAAAGCCTGTTATGCACTTCTCCTTTATGTGACACTGGATCATGAGGAAACCTGTATGTGTGTTTTCCATGTGTTGCTTTTTTCTTTGTAGTTTATGCCTGACATTGGTTAAATAAAGCAAAACCATGTTATACGACGGTTCTTATTTAGTTTCTTAATACACAGAAAAATATGGGAAGTGGGATGATATGTAAAAAAAAGTATCAGAAACTGATGCAAACACAAATAATGTACAGTATTTATCCCAAAGTACTGACTCATACATGAGTTCGCTAGCTATTTTTCTTTCCTTGTGTTTATGAATATTTAGGTACTACTGAATCTGTTCGCAGTTTTCAAGCTATGCTGTTTTCTGTATTAGTTCATGTGTATAAATCCAACTTTTAGCTTTTACTCCGACAGTAAATGACAGAAAACAGTTAATTTGGAAACTGTGCAACATTTTCAAGCATGCTTGCCTCTCATCAGGCTGTTGTAAGATGAGAATATTTCTTAAGTGTCTGTGGTTCCTCAACCATGAATGGATTTTAAAACGTGCTCTGACATACACACACACACACACAAACCTCATAATATTGTAAGGTATTTGTCTGTTTTTTTTAAGGCAGATCTTTTTCATCTCCTTTGCATGCTGTCTGACCTCTGATAGCATGCAGCCAGTGGGTGATTGAGTCATTTGTCTTGCATGCCTTCCCTTTATTCCATCTCTACCTGCACACCTCACCTCATCTTCATCCCACTCTTCTTCCCCCAGGACCCAGACATCCTCTTCTTCCGTGGTTTCAGCTAAAACAAGAACTAATCACAGGATCAAAAAAAGAAAAAGAAAATTTTTTATATATATATATATATATATATATATAATATGTGTGCGCACTCTATCTATATTTAAGTACTTACATCAGTTATATAGAATGTGGTTTATTAACATCTGGTAGTCATTCAACATCTTATTACATAAAGGTTACCCATTTTAAAATAAGCTCATCAAAACCTGTTCTGGAGATCACATTATTCCAAACAGTTGCTTTGGTACTAATTTAAACAGTATATGGTACTTTAGTGGGATTCATTTGAACTTATCCATGCAAAGTATTAAATAAGGAGGAGTTTGAGTAAAGTGGTGAGGCCAAATGGGCATACTGGTGACAGTATTAAAATATTTTTGTGACCTAAATTGTCAAAACATAGCACTCAGTGTGAAAAAACAGTTTGCACGTTAAGCCACAATTTAAATGTTTTTTTTTTTATTCTGATCTTCAGACTAAAAGAACATCTAGAAAGTTTTTGCAAAGCAAACGTTAAACTTAAATTGTGTTTTTAGGTGGCTTTTAATGTAAGACATGACAGTGAAAGGGGCCTTGGGCTTAGATATAGGCTAGCTATATAAACCTCAGAAATTTATTTAATAAGTTAATAATCATGTCCATTATGGGAATTGCGGAAACAAAATAATAAAGATAAAAGATATGTACATGCACTTTTGACTTTTGTTGCACTAGTGGGATTTTCGCATGAACATTTCACTTTAATTTTAGATTTTGGTCTTATTTGAGTATTTGAGTATAAGAGGTGGAATTTCAGTGAAGTGGTGAGTCCAAATGGGCATATCGGTGGCAGTATACACAAAAAAAAATCAATGTTTTTGACAAAAAATTCCAATAAAAGCAGTTTTAGTGATAAAATATTGTGTTACCCTGCTTAGCAGCAGTTTCCACTCTTGCAGATGTTTTTTTTTACCGAACCACTGTTGAAAAAATATGTTCCTTTCAGAAATGTGTATCCACTCTCCGTGTGAAGGTTATTTTAAAACTAGTAAGTGATCATAAATGTGAAGATGCTTTGAGGTTTTAAGCCTACCATGCTGCAAATATAATTGATGCAAGCGGTGTCGAGTGGATTGAAATGCTTAGTTTTTCTTTGTCCATTATCTGTGTGGTGCTTTTCTAATTTACAGACCTCACCACATGACTTAATTAAACAGTCTGTGGTAAACAAAGGTGCTAAGATAAGTTGGCTGGTTTCAAGGCTGAATTTCTCCTTGGTTAAGGTAGCAGGTATGTTGTTACTGCTGCGGGACCACAGAGCATATAATCCCTACAGCTTTTTAATCAGCACTTTAGTTCAAATGTTGACATGAAACTGAACTGTACTGTATATCTCCAGGCCGTGCTCCTGACCCAAGGGATTGATAGGATTAATTCTTGTGTCTGAATCACATAAAACTGTTTTGTGTGAAATTTGTCCCCAAATAAAAGCTTAAATTCAAACACCTTTGTATATTGTTTTATGTGAAAGGCACCCTGAGCATTTACATCTGTATATGAAATATTCTATATGATGTATATGTAGTGCATCACATTACGTTAAATCTAAATGGTTAAGTGCCTTGAGTCTCTTTGTCATTAACTGTCTATCTTTTCTCTGACTTTACACGAGGGTGATCCATCTCATTTAACACATCAAAACTTGCAGTCTGAGCTGTTTTGCTGCAGCACTTGAGTTTTCTGTATGTGTGATGTCATTGTGTTTCACACACAGACTGAAAAATGTGACTCAGTGCCAGTTTTTAAAAGTTTTTGCATATAAATGTGGATTTGTTTTCCTTCGAATTCATTAAAATATCATTTGAAATTAAATGCTCATATTGGCCACATTATACCAAAGCATCAAATATAAGTCCTATTCCCATAGCTATTAACTGCAGCTTGCACATATAGTAACCAACTTCAACACAATTTCTTTGGGATTCTGTAATACAATAATACAAATACCAAACTAAATTGTCACTGCATCTAGTTTGGACTTTATTTTGGACAACAACAGCAAGGAAAAGAAAAAAAAACTATTTATTGCATACCAAGAAGACCATAATGATTCTTTAGTCAGGCCATACTTGAGTCAAGCCTTTGGTACTAGAAAATGAAAAATTCTCTTTGTAGTGTGAAGACAGGCTGAACGCTGCAAGCCACACTAAGAAAATAAAAAAATTCTAAATAACCCACAACAGTCTATATAGTCTTCTTTGTAAGCACATCTATTATTATGGTGTCTGTATGAAGTTACACTTGTAGCTTTCCCCGCTTTTAAGTTACTTTTCAACTTTAAAATAACATGATACTGGAACTGACAAAAGCAATGTGCAATGTAGATTCTATAACCAATATCTATAAAATGGAAAACTTAGATCCACTATTGATTTCTTACAAAAGCAAAAAAGTATTTAAAGTGTATTTTGTTATAACTTCAAAATACAAAGATTCCATTTTATAGTTAATTCTATGCCATCAGACAAAAAAACAAAACATTTCTTTGCTTTCCTTGACTTTTTCTTACAACAAAATCCAACATTACCTGTGTTTGTGTTACCCAAGTAATTCATTTGAGCACACAGCAACAATGGAGCTTGAGGTTCTTTTGTAAATGACAACACATTCCCTGTGCATCATCTGCAGCTAGAAGAGAAATGTTTCTTCCGATATATTTCTGTTTCTTCTTAAAGAATGCATCTGGAAACCAATCGGAATTATACATTTCTTAATGAAACAGTTTTGGAGACTGTACTTACAGAGTGTGACTTCCAGGGTTCTTCTTGGGGGGTTTGTGTGGGTTCACTGGGGAAAATTAAGCACCATTCAGCCATAAAGCACAAACAGCCCTTTTTCCCTCTGCAGCAGAAGCAGTGGCAGTCATTAAGGCATCTTATGACTCGCCTGCCCAAAATGGGAATTATTTTGTCCTTGACGATTACGCTAATTTGGCCTCAAGCTCTTTTGCTGTTTTTGTGAAAAGGGTTTCCCCCCTATTCAGCACTATCCATGTGGGTAAACTACTATTTTGGGCCTGTGGAGTTGTACAAAGACACGTTATTGCCCTTTTGGAGACTTGTACACAAACACAATTCATCAGCAGGTGTGGGAGGAAATATTTTTTTCTCAGCAGAAGGATGTTCCTTTCAGAGTTTGTGGGGTAAGTGCAAGCGAACAAAAGTCACTGGCAGCGGCCATTCAGCCTGCAGGAGGATTTCTTCGTGCTGCAGAGGAAAGAAGAGAGAAACACAGCTGGTTGTGCAGAAGAATTTCTACATCTGAATTATTTGTAATTCTTTGCCATTGAAAAGCCTATATTGAGACTAAACAATGATTAGCAAAGCTTTAAGTCAGTTGTAGGAGTAGTTTGAATTCAGTCCTATTTGATATTCACCTTTACAGCCTGTTTTTATGTAGGAAACCTACAGATAAAGAAAGAGTCCATTTTGACTTTTGTAAGCAGCCTCTTAAAGACTACTGAACTTGTCTTTTACAAAGAACAGTGGTTTCAAAAGATAAAAATGTTAAAGCGCTGCATATGCACTGATAACTATTCACGTGAAATCTTAAAATGTACTTTGAGGAAGGATTCAAGTCGCTGCTTTGTCTTGCTGGTGTGACTTGAATTGGGTGGAAGATAATTGGGCAGATGCTGGCATATTAGTGGTATGTTGACTTGTAATGGTTTTTCTTTAATCTCTTTGATACCTTTCATTTGAGTCTTGGGATGCTTGGCCTTGCCATCAGCAATATTTTATATATTTTTCTACATCATGCTTCAATCCCGTTGAAGGATGTTTTATGTAAAACATGCTTTTTGTGCCCTGGAAAGACATTTAATCAAGATTAACCTTGGTATTTTAGTAGCCAGTGGTCTAGCTTTGTGAGGTTTCATAATGGATGACAATTATAGCACTACTTTTAGTGCAGAGGATCTGCTCTAATGGAAAGAAAACATGTATTTATAGCAAGACATTTTGGGGTGGATTTTTAAAAAAGACTTTTAAGGGGAAATTTTGTTTTATTTTTCATCGTGAATCCTGTTATAAGTTGAGTTATCTGCTAAAGTCAACTGTAGGATGCAACAACTCCACTGTTATCGCTTAAAATAAGCTAATCAAACAATCACCAACATGTTTTCTCCTTTGATAGACTTTGTGAAAATCTTTCCATGAACTGTTTAGATTTAGACTTTTCCTCAGAGCTAGTTGTATTTTTATTGATTGATGTTTAGTATGATCAATGAGCTGATTGTGTGTTCATTTAGTTTTAATTCGTAAATGGAAGTATTGACTTTTTCTGTTTCATATGCATACATTAAAGGGAAAAATACAGCAACAAATACCACATCCACCAATATATATATATATATATATATATATATATATATATATATATATATATATATATATATATATATATATATATATATATATATATATATATATATATATATATATATATATATATTCTATCCAGGATAGTTTAGCTTAAAAGAGAGGCGGGGAAAAAGGAGAAATTCAACAAATAAATAAGTACTTAATCTGTTCTTATTGCTGTCATTAGTCTGCTGGAAATGTGGCAGCAGGGAAGCACTGCTCTTGTGAATGTTCATTCATGGCTTTTGGAGCATGGCAGACTCGAGTATCCTCACATTGTTAACTAAGAAAGTGCAGAGAAAGTAGTTTTCCTGGGTGGTCCGACTCATTAATACACTCTGCACTTCTTGATTTATGGCTTGCAGTTCAACCACTGCCAATTAACATGAAAACACACAATACCAAGGGAGGAAAAGGGGAAAATACCAAGGAGGAGGAGGAGGAGGCTGGAAGGTTTCTTTAGGATGAACTTGTCCATCACAACAAGGTAAATTATCAGAGACTGAAAAATTTCCAGAGCAAAAGACTTATCTTGTGGCACACTTGTCCTTATGCAGGTCATGTGACTCCTGTGCTTGTAACCACTTTGAAGTTAGTTAAATGATAGAATTACAAGGCTAAAGTGTTGTTCTCAGGCTAAGTGATGTAAGTTTTTCCTTATTTTTTTTTTTTTTTTTTGCTAGTTTAGGGTGAGTGAAGTATAAAAAGTGCCAAACTAATCCCTCTCAATATATATATTTTACATTTAAACTAGTAAAAAATGCATCCCTCACTTTGATTTTATTTTATTTTTTCTAAAATCTTTTGCTATTATTGATTAGTATTTGGCCAAAATGCGAACATCCTTTGTTTTCTTAGCATCAAGTGTTCTTACAGGTTTCATTCTTGATTAACCACTTGCTGAAATAACATTGCAATTAGAAATTATGACATTTAAAGAGCTCATAATGGCCCTATCAGTACAAAGAGTTAAGTCATTTTCCTATGATAACTTCATGTGCCTTGCTTTAAAACAATCATTAACCAATTTTATGTATCAATTGAATTTTTGCATAAGGCTTTTTAGAAAAAAAAAAGTGAAAATTAACTTCAAAATAACCAAAAATAAAAGATTTTGTGGGAGATTTCCAGCTATATCAGCTCATTATTTCAATCACAACATGTACTTTTTATTGCACTTTTTCATAGTAGTAAGGTCAAGAACTTACTAACAAAAACAACCTACCATACTATTTTCAAACACCCTTTATGTCATATTAGATTATCTAATTTCAGTCAATATGTTTCTAAGATCTGAGTATTTCAAGTTTCAGAGTCTACAAAGTAATTATTCTCATTTTCTCTGGGTTTGTCCCAGGAAAAGCAGCAGCACCCTGTTGAGGTCATGCACTGTTGCACGGTACCCTGTGACCTTGTCAAAAGCAATTGCAGTAACACATGGCTATAGTTTTTTCTCTTCTTAAGACATAATCTCTTTAATTGGTGTCAGAGTTGGGGTCCTTATGGTGAAAGTCCTGAAAATACCCACACAGGCAGTCATGCTCACTTGTTGACACTTTAAAAAGAAAGAAAAAGAATCAAGGCCTCATCAATGTGGTGAAACTTGTTAATCTTTAGTGGGAAGGGTGTTACCGCAGACCCTCCAGCTACTCCAGTCTGACACCATCCAGCGACTTAAGTCAGTCCCGTGTGAATCCCCCCTACCCCTCACACTATTCAATCTTTACACCTGCTCAGTCCCAACATCACATAACAAGTTGGGATGACAGAGGAGATTTGCTTTTGAGGAAGAAATCTATCTCATCACAGGGTGTGAAATTATCCGCTTTACCTGTCTCAAATTAGAGCTGGGAGATACAGTGATTGTTTAGCCTGCAAATGGTCAGACATTGCTGAAAAATGCCCCTCAAAATTTCTAAGCGCACAGCATGAATTCTTCAGTTTGCCAGTTTTATTGGACTTGCAGCCAAATAGTCAAGGTTGTTCAACTGCAATAATACAAAACCAAGAAAGACTGCAAATCCTCGCATGGGAGCATTAGCAACAAGAAAGTATTTTGCATAAAAAGTGGCTAAATCCACCATACTGAAAATTCCCCATTTTTTCCAGCTTCATTTAAAAATCTATCCTAAAAAATTAAGGAATTTTTGCCATATAAATACCTAGACAATAACCTTTTGTGGTTGCATAAAATTACTGCAGGTAATGCCGCAACTCACTGAGTAGAACTGATTTACAGGATGTTGTTTTATCATATATTCAAGTCACAGTACCAGATAAAAGTAGAATGGTTTTATAATTAAACATTAATCATTTACATCTCATGCTACCTAAGAAATGTCTCCGGTATTTAGCCCAATATCAGTGATATTTATCTTGTGTAAAACACATCAAATCCAATGCCACAGTTAAACAATATGACAAATAAGCATGAAGTTGAGTCAAAGCCTCTTTAAAATATATTTCAACCTTCAAAAAGCCAGGATTAACTGAAGTGTTGTTGAAATGGCTTCAAACCAAACCGGCAGCTGAGTGTTTATTGAATTTGCTGTATAAAATTAAATTACATGACTGATGATTGTAACCATAGCATCTCTCATTGAAACTCACAAAATATGTGGGGATGGTCAGAATGGCAATGTAAGGAAAATGAATGTTTAGTAAAAAGCCTGACGTTCTCACAATTCACATACATAATTCTATCAATTTTATAAATGCTGTGAGATTTAACAACATGAGCCATGATCGTGAATCAATCTAATGTTGCACCTGCTGAAAAAGAGGTGCCGTGGTTTGTTTGTAAGGCAAATGTTTACTATCAAGGTTGAATAAGCCAACATTTTCTTTCAGGCCTCCCGAACAGACACCTAGAGCTGTCCAGGAGGTACTGTGCAGAGGTCAGCGCTTTTACTTCTGACCAAGAGCCTCTCAGAAACCTCAGGCATTGTCAAAGGGTTTCCAGGCCATGACTGTGAAAATAGGACCCTAACTTAAAGCAATTAAATCACTGAATAGATGTCCATAAAGAAGATTAATAGAAACCTTGAGGAATTCAAAGGCACATCAGCTTCTGACATAAATCAGATGTAGCAAGACCAAAATAATAAAAAAAAAAAAAAAAAAAAAAAACGGTGGCATGGGAATTACCAATGAAAAGTTCTGGTAGGCTATTTTACAAGACTGAAATTATAGCATAGTTCATCCTTCCAGGCTTAGATCACCTGAATGCTCCTCACCTTTGGCACAGGAGAGGAATGAGCGGAGACAGGAGAAAGGCAGATGAACGTGGAAGACACACATTAATAAAACAGGAAATTGGGGGCTAAAAAGTGCAAATAATCACTGGATGTGAATGTATCCATTGAAGCACTCTTTTGGGTGCTAGCCCGATGCTTCCACTAATGGTCTGTTTCACTGAAGTAGCACCAGGAATGCTAACCTTCTCAATGCTTCACAACTCAGAGCATGGCCGTGCTCCCACTTGTGTATATGTGTGTGTGTCTGTGTGTGCCTTGCTGTCATTATCCTTTCTCTAGAAAATAAAAAAGAGCTCTATCTGGCATATTCTCCCATCCTGTAATGAACAGAGTCCACATATTTATGTTTTTACCAGAGTACACTTGAAACACAAGAGGGGTTAAAGTAAAGAGTGGGAAGGTCTTTGGACCATTTTCAATATTTCCCCCCTCTGTTGCCCATAGGGCAAGTGAGGGGTTGGTCCTTTACAATAATCAGGTGACCAGAGGAAAATAGTGTGGCCTTAACAAGCCCAAATTAAAAAAGAACATCATTTTCATTATGCAGTCAAACACAATTACAAGCAAATGTTTTCTCTGTGGAGCTGCCCCTGCTTTCAGGGTCTTTGTCCCTCGCTCCTTAGTATGTGCAGAGAAAGGCCCGCTGGTCAATGGGCAGCTGAGTGGCGTGTTCAGCGGAGGCCCACATCCTTAGCCCCCAGTGCAGAATACGTTTTGTTCGAGAAGCAACCATACATTTTGAGCAGATTTGTTGAATTAGAGAGCGCAGCGGGTGATGGGGAAGCGAGGGGTAAGTGATGGGGAGGACTTGTTGCTAGGTGACTGACATACAACTGCAGCATGCCAGTTTTCAGAGCTTGGCACTCCTTGTCTGTTTTTGTTTTGTTTTCTTCTATGTAACCCCCCTTACAACCTTCCCCGCTCCACCCTCCCATCAATTCAGTTGTCTAGCTCTCCTCATTGCTGAAGTGTGGATAATAAAACCAAGAGAAATAGACAAAACAGTACGAATCATGGAGGATTCTGCACTACACTTCTAGCACCCAGTAAGAACTCAGTCATCAGCTTTTCAACTGCATCGATACTTAAAAACCTTACTGATGCTAAGTGTTGTAGCAAAATAAAAAAAATGCTTTTATGGGGAAAGTAAAGGTGGATCCACTCTTTCTAATGTGCCAGTTAGTATAGAATCTGACATAAAACATTAGCCTCACAGAGACACTTTGTGCTATCAGCAAAATGGGAAAAAAAGTCTTTTCCTCTGGCTGGAAAGTGACACACAAGGACAGGCAGGATTTCTCTGAGCCTCAAGCTCACTGCAGGCATTGCTTCTTGTGAGATTTGCCATTTCAGACACTGAGATTTTCAAATGCAGTTTTGGATATGTGAGATTATTACTTATAGAGCTGTATTTTTTTTTTTTTATTAAATTATAATCTTCTTCCTTGCACCAGCCTATAGTTTGCAGATATAAATATTCAGTAATGAAAGCCCGTGTGGGATTTTGTCAGTTTTCTTGACAGACTCATTGAATTTTCCTGAGCAAACACTTCCTTCAGCTCCTCTCATCATTCAGTAAGTGTCTTGTCTGTCTTCTGACTGCCTGACTAAGCAGTCAGGCCACTTACCTTGTCAACCCCATTGCTGCATGTCAAGCAGCCACACTGACCCTTTCAGTGAACCATATGCAGACAAAAGTTAAGAGTGTAGCAGAAATCAAGGAAATGGAGCTCTGAATTATCTCTGCCTCATTTACAGAAATATTCCTGTAATTTGCTCCATTGAATCTTTTGCAGCCCAGTTTTAAGCTTCATTATCCAAAAGATTCTTTAAAAAGGTAGTTCTACATTTAAGTTTACAAAACACACATCAGTACTGACTCAGAGCAACATGATGTATTTATAATGTGGTTTTATATGTTTGTAGCACTTCTATCTTCAAGGATGTGAATGCATAAAAAGATGAAACTGCGACAGCTGTTACTGGCAATTGTTTAGAGGCCTCACCCGCACAGTTTCGTCTGTTTGTCTGAAAATGCATTAAATCTTTGAGCATCACATATTCATTCCGAGCCAACGCAGGGTGTAATGATTCAGGGTCATTGGGATTTTTGATTTCCCCCTCAGTGTCGCATTTATTTGAAGCTCTGTCTGAAGGTCAAAACCGAATACACCCGAACATAGAAGCCATTGTTGATCTGTTTCTCCACCTTGTGCCTCCCTAATCCTTTTCATCAAGGAAGCATCTTCCTTTCTTTGTGCTGTCCAGGGGCTTATGAGACTATCAGAGTACACCTGTGCCCTAAGGAAAATTCCCTTGCTCTCTGTAAAGCTGTATTATTCAGCACAAGGCCATGACAGTCAGTGTTTCTAAAAGCATTTGGAACATTGTAAATGGTGATGCTAAAAACGGTCAGCAACCCACCAAGGTATTAAAAAAGAAAAAGAAAACATACATGCCATGTCATCACTTTATAAGTGAAGGGCTGGTAGACTGACAGATCAGAATAACCTTTGATTTTAAAAAGAAAGAAAAAAAAATTAGCCACAGAAGCTAAGATTTATTTTAGCCATGTGGATGATTTTTATACATGTGCATTTTTTTTACGTGAGTTTTTAAAATAGTGATTAAAGTTATTTACTTATTTTTTTATTATTTTTATTGTCCTTTGGAGTAAACATCAATCTGTTTGTGTGTGTTTTCATAAACTAAACAGACCAAAAATTACTGATTACATTTGGTTATTTGCAAAAACAATTTTTTGTATTAATTTTTCATAAATTTGCTGTTAACTTTCAAAACATGAGTGCACCAACAAGAAACTGTAGGATTGACAACATTTTACATATAGAATCTAAAAACATCCATTATTTAATGTGTAAGTAAGTAATGCGTATTTTATCCTCCATTAATGTTTAAATAAGACAATTGTAAAAACTTTCACTTAAATGTTTTATTTCTAGCATTTTAAATTATTGGGGTTGGTAAATGTTATTAATTTAAGTGGATGTATAAAGTATTTTACGTAAGGTTTTTCTTGCTCTGCTGTTTCTCAACCTGTGAATGAACAAGTGTGAGTGTGTGTCTGGCAAAGATGGAGCAGCATTCATTGATCAGCTCAGCTTAAATCCTATGTGTACTTTGGTTTTGGACGATTGGATTAGCAGCCGCCTCTCTTTCAATCTCCACCATTCAATCTCCCAGATAAAATTGCATTGAGTGTGTCTTCAGGTTTACTGGCTCGGTCTGCTATTGAAAAAACTACAGATTTATTTCTTGTAGGCCTGAATTAAAACTCGGGCCTTACATGGGATGGTGTCTAAGGACTTTTATTGATCATATCCTGAACGTTCTGGGATATTATAATTTTGTCTTGTTATCCACTGTTCTCTCTTACAGCTTTCTCATTTACATTGACCCCAATCCCTATAGCATGCCTGTTAAGTAGAATGATTTAATCTTCCCTGGCAGGAGCACCCAGAGCACCCCTCTGCTTACCCTCCAAACATGCATTTTTAATCAGTATATTAAGATGTCACATAACAGTCTGAGCTCATCAGCAATGCCGCTGGCCAAAGCAAATATGGATTCAGCTGTTTAGAGTAGTATTAGACCCAGCCTGCTAGCTATCAAAGAATAATCATTGAAAGATGATGTGTAAAATATATTCCTAACAAAACCATCTGCATATGTAGTTACTCTTTTGTGTCTTTTTAAAAAGGTATTGAGGATGTTGTATATCTAATGCAGCAGATAAGAACAGGAACCAGTGAGGAAATCATTTGACTCATATTCTCAAGGTCTCTAACGTCTCCATAGGGCCTTGTCCTTGTAGCACAAGACTGTTGATGCCATGCAGTGCACTGAGAGGGTTGAGCAAAGGATACATATTTGAGTATGTGTGAGTGGCGAAAGTGAGATGACTGTCAGCCTGTCAGTTGTTTTTGGAGTCCTGGCATCAAGCACGGACCTGCTCAGTGACACCCGTTAACTCAAGCAATGACATCAGCGCATACACATATACTTTCTCTCTGCACTACATGGCTCTCTCCCAGCCCACACTATGCATCTCTCTCACTCTCAGCCCTCTCAGCTTACTCCTGTCAGATGCATCACCCTCTAGGTACAGTGGTGAGCTTTATGCACACAGTGATCAGGCAGCTTGCCAGCTCTGCCTTCTCCTGCCTCTACCTAGACGATTCTCTTCATCCTAATGAGCTCTGTCAGAATGGCATTTGACATAAGCCATCAATAAAGCACAGCTGACAGACATTAAGAGTCCGAAAATCCAGGCTATCCCTGGCCCCTGCACTTCATTGTGGAGTCGACTCCAACAACCAAATTGGTATCCTCTTGTAGTTAAAATGAATGATATTGCTTGTAGGTTTCCATCAGAAAAAAATCTAATGGATCTTGTACAGTCTTTCATTAGTGTACATAAAGTTTTATGCAGATTTGTAAGCTGGTTATTCCTTGATGGAGATTTTTCTTTAGAGCTGTGCATTTGCACATGATAGACTTATTTATAAAGACACTGAATGGATATAAATGGATATGCTCCTTGATTAGAAAATCACAACCTTGGCCAGTGAAAACATATCAGTTTTTAATTGATGTTGAGTGCAATTGTACACAGAGGCTCTTGTCTGGAGTGAACCTTGCTGCTTACAGATTGGTGCTCATCTACTGTTGCACATGATGCTGTTCAACACCAGGTCAAAGAAACTGCACTGTTTAATAGAAACTAGTTCACTGAAAGATGCCTTTTTTACTGCTATGCCATGGGAGAGTGTATAGTTTGCTATGAAGTCATTTTTATTTCAAGGTGAAGTCACTGCACGCTCAGTGTGATTCATTCCCTCATCTAATGCACACTTAATTTTTTTTTAACTTTTTTTTCATCTGTGTCACGTTTCCTGAATCTACTGTATGCAAGAAATTATAAAAAAAAAAAACATAAATAAATAAAGACATTTACTGAATTCAACAAACCATGTATGATCAAAAATAAATAAATAAATAAAAATAGCTCAGCTGATATACAACACATTAAATCACAAAATCCTTAAGAGATATGTGTAAATGTCACTGTTGAGAAAGCTGTGATAGTGCAGACAAAAGAGCAAAGTAGCTTGCTAGTAGACATTTATTGACAGAAGTGTGTGTGTGTGTGTGTGTGTGTGTGTGTGTGTGTGTGTGTGTGTGTGTGTGTGTGTGTGTGTGTGTGTGTGTGTGTTTTGACTTGGAGCAGTTGAGCCTCTTAGACAATGTGAAGTGGAGGTGAGGCCCAGGCGGCATGGTGGTGGCATTGTGACCTGTGCCCTGACTCACGCATCATGTAGCTCCCTGGTGCCAGAGGACCCCCTGACTGAAATGAGTTTTGACTCCTGTCACCTTTGGGTGTCGTCAAGCACCAATGACATGAATTTATTTATTTATTTTTTTCTTCTTTTTGGTGGGGGAGAGAGGATGACCAGTGTCCCTACCAGAAAAGGAATGTAAGGAGGACACATTGGGGAGCTTTCCAGATGGAATTAAAACAGCAAAACAAAAAAGAGGTTTGCTGGCCAGTATTCATACACTAAGATATTCATGTGTAAATGCTCTGTGTTTACGCCTCCTCCAGTGCTGACAGTGATAGCGTTACAATCTCAATCAGAAACTTTCAATTTACTGGTGTCATAATAACCTTACTGTAAATTATTAACCAAATTGTGATGTTATGAAACATGCAATGTTATGAAAAAAAGAGCACTAGTTCTCTTATAATGTAAGCCTGATGTATTATAAAATGTGTTAGTGAATAAACTAAAGACACAGTGTGTGGGTGGCTGCAGAGAAAGGTCTAAAGACCAAACATTCAATCATCCCACCTGTTTTGACACCTTGTAGCTGCAGTACATACATGAGAAACATTTTGTTCGTATTATTATTATTATTATTATTATTATTATTATTATTATTATTAATATATTATTATTAGTTAAAAATCCTCTCATACAGTACACTGGTTTGAAAACTTTACCCTGGTGTTGTACATCAGAAAATGCCACACTGAGCAGCTTGCTTTCATTCACTAAGTTGTGGCTATGTGTGACTGAAAGTAAATGAGTGACTCAAAAGAAAAGTAGACCACTGCATGACAATTTTGTGGGATTTTTTTTTTGTGTGTGTGTGTGTGTCTGTGTCTGTGTGTGTGTGGAAAGTCACTTACTGCTGTGGTCAATTTCTGCTTCATAAATACAACTATTCACCATTACCAGCTTGGCAGGTTGGCTCTAATAACAAATTGTTGCTTCATACAGACAATCACTTTGTTGTGCAAGTGCTATAGGTGATGTCGTGCATTTGTTTATGTGCAATTTCTGCTCTCTGTTGCTCTGGCTTTTCCACAAACACTCACAAACATAGGCTTTATAAAGTGGTGCAGTGTGCACTATACACTCCCCCTAGTTTCATTTAGCCCTTTATCTGGCCAGAGATTGACTGCATTCAAGAGTGGAATGGATGTAATAATTGCATGCACTCTATAACATGCTCCACAAATGTGTTTTTGAAGGAAAAAAAGGGTATGTTTCAAGGTATTCCTAATGGCTTTCTGCCAAGAATTCGAGGTTTGCTCTCACTGTATTGTTTATTTGCAACAGCCAAATGTAGTCCCTTCTCTCAAATTTGCAACCCGCAGGGAAGATGGAACATTGAGATTGTGGAAAACCTTCAATGCTGGATCCCACTTTTATGCAGCATGACAATGCCAGATTTCATTGAATGTATATCTATCTACAGGCCACAGATGGTTAGTAAACCCTTTTGTAATATGTTGGAGCACTGTAGAGATTTACAGAACAGAAAACCTCTTTGACCTGTAGATGCAAAGCTTTTCTATGGCTTCACTGTGTAAACGGTTGGCACCTCTATTGGTAAAATACCCATTTTCATATTATATTTAAAAATAAAACTCTCCAGTGTAATTATTTATGGCTACTGGTGTCAAAGCTTCAGCAGAGGCATTGTTGAATTATGTTTTCTTTAAACTGCTGAAATGAATTTGCTAAGTGGATATAAGGTGAATATGTGCACTGATTATGATAACAATGGCCTGACTGAGCTGTGATACACTGTGAAACAAAAGCTTAAGGGGATGGTATGTGTGTCAGAGCAGGTCTGGCCATGTGTGTGCGCCCCCACACTGACTGCTGCAGTGTTCTGACGCTCCTCTATCCATGTCAGCAGGGCTGTGTGACTGAAAGGCACTGGATTATGTACACTAGGGGCCAATGGGTCAGTGGATAAGAAGTCTTCTCTGTTACCACAAATCCATAGATTAAACATAGCATCGAGAGCTACTGCTGCCCTGAGGGCAAATGGGTCTGAAACACAACTCTGAGAGAGCTTTGGCTTAACCCTTCTGTCACTGTGGAGCCACGTGGCAGCATATGAGTGGAGGCTTTTCTTTAAGTCCCACTGCATGAAGCAGGCCTTTTAAATGCGTCCGGGTCATCCAGGGGTTATTGGTAATGTTGCTGACATGATATCTTAATTGGAAAGTTAATCCTGTGCAAGGGCAGCTGACAATCGGTTAAAACAGCACAGAAAAAAAACAAAACAAAACACTGCAGCCTGTGAACACACAGGAATGTTTCATCCTCTGCTTTTGCAAGCTAAACAGTTTGCAAAAGTGAGAATGTGCCTCAGGCAATTAAAAAATACACACTACCTTTGGGTGGCACTGATTTACTTCAGTCTGCCTTGTTCTATAAGAAGCCTAAGTGGAATGAGTTTACAGTACAGATTATGTTAGTGCAAATGTGTTATGATGTCTTTCAGTGCCAGATTGGCATTTACCAGTGATGCTTATTGTGTGTAAACTCTGTTGTGCCTGTGCACATATTTGCATACGTCTCAGTGAGTTTACAGATATAAAGAGCAGGAGTGATGCAGTGGAGAGCAGATGGAGAGGGAAAGGTGCTGTAGGTCTGTATGGGATAGTGGCAGAATTGCTGTTGGTGACAAGCTCTTGTAGTGTCTAGTCTGCTCCAGTGATCCTAAGGAATCTGGGTCATTTCCAGCCTGATCCCACTGTTCCCCATTCCTTCCCTCTCTCTGCCCAGAGCGAGCTACGACCCAGCTACATGCTAATGATGAACTGAATAAACTGTGAGGAAACTGACCAGTGGTACTCAGTAAGGTGCACAACACCTCTGTGCTGCTCCTCTTGCATTTTTTATAATTCTCTGAGCTGTGATTTGTCACTGAACTGCTGCACAACTTTACAAACAAGCTGCATCTAACGATCACAAATGTATAGCTAGTGAACTGCTTCAAAACCCTTAATTCACTAGTTAGTCCTGTAAGTATATTTGTTTGCATTTGTACACAATGATAAACGTGACTATTTTCACTTTATTGTCAAGTTGACATACTTAAGTTGTAAGGTTTCTCCTTGACCCCAGAAAGAGGAGCTGCAGAAATGTTCAATAATAAAGGGAGTTAAAAAATTTGAAAACACTTTAAACTAATTTAATTAGGATTTTTGTCTTTCTTTACCATCTTAATAGGCTTCACAAAGGATTTAATTAAAAATACTATATGGAAACCAATTAAACAATCCAATAACTTTTTTTCTTGTCTTTTTCCTGACTATATAGTTGTGCAGCATACATTGCAAAGAAGTGTTGACCAGATATGTATCCAGCTACCTTATACACTTTATAAATGATCAAACAAATTAGTAAATTATACTAATAAATTAGTATAATTCTAAATTCATCGTTGAGGACTGCGTAGATTACAGTAGGCAATGATTCAAGAAGCAATTGGACAACAGAAAGAAGAAACAGGCGTGTTTGAATGAGATCCACTGTGTTTCTCTGCTGAATATGTGGAGATATTGGTGTCAGGAGGCCTGTCTCATGGTGACACAGTGACATAGGCCTGGACTTATGAGCGGGATACAGTGGGGCCTATGTAATACTTTGACCGAGCCCTCATCTCTTTAAATAAAAGATAAAATTATAGCTGCAGTAAATTGGAAAAAGATGCTACCCCCTAAAATACGAAGGAAAAGCATTTGCACGCATCAATAAACGTCTGCAGCTGTTTATGAGTAATACTAAATACTAAACCAAACATTCACAGTGAAAAAAAAAATCGTGTCACATTCTTTTGCCATTTTATAAATGTTTAAAGCGAGCATATATGACCTAGAAGTGTTGCTTACACAGCATGGTCTACAATTGTTATTTGCAGCCCTCCGTTTAAGAGATCCAAACCTTGCAATGTTTAATTGATAACGCGCTTCCTCCAGGAAAGCATTGCAGTCCTTGTAAATTTAGTTTGGGGCTGCAAGCCTGCAGCGATTAAATATTTACAGGCAGCTAAATATTTCAGACCAGCACCTTGTCAGTCGCCCTCACAATTTACTTCTTCTTCCTTATCTGATGGAGGGTCTTATTCTTTATTTACAAGTTGTTGGTGCAAGAATATGGGAGAACGATGCGCCCCGACAGACGCAGGTTAATTTGTTTCTGTGAAATTCAGCAGCATCCCTCTGGTGTAGTCGCTGTATATCTGGCATTTTCCATTAACTAGTCAAAACAGATTTGACTAGTTTATGGAACTAGCAAGACTGATAAACAAATAAATCTATCAGCATTAAGTCTCAATGCTGCAATTTTTGATTAATGCCTTGTTGTTAACAGTTGGTGGATGAAAACGTGGTCTCCACTAAAATCAGCGACAGAATGAACAGCATCATGTGCAGAAGGCATTTCATAACCTCGCATCAAGAGTCTATATTTATGGGGAAAAAAATCCCGAAGGGGATTCAAGTCTTGTATGTTGGTTGTGCGTGTGCACATGCACGAATAAGGAGAGATAGTGGGAGAGAGAATGTGAGTGTGTACGTGTGGGAGGGAGGGGGGTATCTGTGAAAATAATATCAGGCTTTTCCGTCAGAATGAACTTTACTACTGTATCCAGCCATGAAATAATCTGACCCGACACTTCAAACCATCTGCGCTATCTATCCGCCCTCTTATTTACTAAATCAGCCTGCGCACAAAACGGAGTGTGTCTGATAGCCTACTAAAACCCCGAGTAGCCTGGCGGGGCCTAGATAATCCTATATACACACACATTTCACCCCTGTTATGTTTTATAGCCATCACAAACTAGACGCAACAGCCATGTAGGCTGATGTGCGGTTGGAATGGATAAAACAGATAAGTTTCTGTTACCCATATTTATTTTCATATGTAGTCTATACATAATAAAAACGGAGCTTTTTTTTCTTGCATGGTGTGAAATAGAAGCGGCCATCGTTAAGCGACCATAAAGATTTTCTATAGGCTAATTAATTAAATTTTTTAAGGTTGGACAAAATTTAGGGGGCAGTTCAAGATTAAAAAACTGAAACTGACGGTAATTAAGTCATGTGGGAATTTTAATACCTACAACTGATATAGGATTTAATTATTATATTAACTAAATAACATTTTAAATTATAAAATAAATACAAATTGTATATTTCTTTTTAACAAGAGATGATAGGTAGGACCGCAGTAATAAAATATAGGCCATATTAAGCACGAGATGTTTCACGTTTGTGGGCAATGCTCAATATAATAGCTAAATTTTTTAAATCTACGGATATAATCTGCTGATTTTTTTTTTTTTTTACCTCAGGGCAGTTTGTAGTCAGTGGAGATGTGTCATTCGGCTGTAAAGCCCCTTTAAAGCGCTCTAAAGGGAGACTGGGCTGCGCGTGTTTGTCTGCTCTGGCACTTCACCACACAGGCTGAAGTCTTTTTCTTTTTTTTTTTTAACACCGCCCGCCGCCGCACAAAGGCGCAGGCTGTTCAGGAAGCACGGCGGGGCAGCAAAACGTTTGAAAACGCGAAGCAAAAAGGTCAAAATGTTTATATTATTTTTGAAAAGGGAGGCGCTGAGATCTCCTTTCCGCCTGATTGGCCGAACTTGACATTGATTGACGTGCATCCATGGCAACCGGGCAGCCAATCTGCCAAGTCCAATAGGAAATCATCAGAGGGGGCTTGACTGGCTCCCCCCCTTAAAAATACATCTCAGCTCCGGCTTTAATTCTTTCTTACATTCAGCTCCAGCCTACCTTAAAAAAAATACACCGCCGCTCAGGCTTTAATATTTTCCTGCATCTCCAGCTCTGTGCCTGCCAAGTTTACCAAACCCGATGATGCGGTAGCCGGCCCCTACGCAGCATCGTCCCTCCTCCGCGGTCTTTGGTGTTTGTGTTTTCACGGCCGGTCAGACGATTGGTTCGGTAACTTCAGGATTGCCTTGTTTTTCGGGTGTCTTGGATTGCCTTGGCGTACAGAAGGAAGAAGCGGAGGACCCGAGGCGGAGGAGAGAGAGAGAGAGGAGAAAGGAGGGGGAGAGGGAAAGACAGGAGAAGCCTCCATGTTTCAGCTTCCCATCTTGAATTTCAGCCCCCAGCAGGTTGCCGGGGTCTGCGAGACTCTGGAGGAGAGCGGGGACGTCGAGCGCCTGGGCCGCTTCCTCTGGTCGCTGCCCGTCGCGCCAGCGGCCTGCGAGGTCCTCAATAAGAACGAGTCGGTGCTGCGGGCCCGAGCTGTGGTCGCCTTCCACACTGGCAATTTCCGTGAACTCTACCACATCCTGGAGAACCACAAGTTCACCAAAGAGTCACACACGAAGCTGCAGGCGCTGTGGCTCGAAGCGCACTACCAGGAGGCCGAGAAGCTGCGGGGCCGCCCGCTGGGGCCAGTGGACAAATACAGGGTGCGGAAGAAGTTTCCCCTACCCAGAACCATTTGGGATGGAGAGCAGAAAACCCACTGCTTCAAGGAGAGAACCCGGCATTTGTTAAGAGAATGGTACTTGCAGGATCCTTACCCAAATCCCAGTAAAAAGAGGGAGCTTGCACAGGCTACTGGACTTACACCCACACAAGTGGGAAATTGGTTCAAAAATCGCAGACAAAGAGACAGAGCAGCTGCTGCGAAGAACAGGTGAGCTTCATGCATCCTTTAGCTGCGGCTCTTAAATGATACAATAATCGAAAAGAAAAATATTATTCACCAAGTTTGTCAGACGTTCACTTCACTGTAAAACAGACCTGAATAGAGCCAGTCAACCCTGACATAAATTCTTTTGATATTCTGGATTATCTTTTAATCCCCACAGTATTTTCTTAGTTTGTAATAGATTCTGCCCTCAAAATCCATAATGACATTAAACTGAAGGGGGTTGAAATGTCAGCGATGGTGACAAGAACAAAACTACAGTGTTCATAGTGTCATTTTGAATTATTTGGATTCTGCATGAGTGACATGTTTTCAGTAGTAGAGTGTGATAATATCAACACTGGACAATGTATTGAAACAAACTACACTATTTTCTTTAATGAATGCTTGTTTGTAGTTTAATAGATCAATGACTACTTTTAAAACAACAATAATAATAAAAAAAACAGGGTACGTGTCATATTAGGCTTTTTTTTTTCTCTTCCTTTTTTTTACCACATTTGTTTTAATAAAGCTTTTTATGTGCTTTCCAAGGACACAAATCCCAAAAAGTATCTAGTGAGATTAGGCGTTAATTGTGCTTTTTGGTTAAGTAAAGCTAAATTGTATAAGCTTTCAATCTATTCCAATAATGATATGATTAATTCCTACATAATAACTTGTATTTAAATAAAGACTATATTCATTTTAAATATCCTTTATCGTTTTAATATATATATTTATATAGCTTTTTTTGTTCAGTTTACGGGATAGAGAAAAATAGATTCTTTATTTATTTATTTTTCTAATTGGATTTAAGCTATCAAGCACTGAGTATTTCTGAACTTCTAAAATAACTTAAATATATATATATATTGTCCTGTCTTTCTGTCCTTTGTCCAGGCTACAGCAGCAGGTTATGTCCGGCGGCTCGGTTCGCTCCCTGGCGGACGACGATGGCACCGTGGACCGCTTGGGGAACTCGTCCAGTCCCGAGGCCAGTCTGTCCAGTAAAGCCGCTGCCTCGGCCATCTCCATCACCTCCAGCGACAGTGAATGTGACATCTAACGGGCAGATCAGAGTTTGTTGGCGAATTAAAGAGGATACGAGTGAAAGACAATCTAATAAAACAAGTAATAGTGCCTGCGCTGAGCTAAAAGAAAAAAATAATAGACACACACTCTTACACACACATACACGCACACACAAACTGATTTTTGACGGCTGCCAAAACATGAGATGATCCGTGATGTGCGACGGACTGCCCGTCATTTTCCTTTTAGGCCTATAATTTTGTTTGAGTTTTACCCACTTGTGGATAACTGAAAACGGGCAAAACACATTTCACGGACTAATAACGCTTCAAGATGAACCGTAAAAATGAAGAAAAGTTTAGAAAAAAAAGAAAAAGAAAAAGGGATGATGGCACCCAACTTGCCTAACCTGCTGTTCTCTGTGGGTATTTCATGTTGAAAAGAACTGTGATATTTTTACTTTAAAGTTTTATAAATAATGTTTATTTGCTTATTTAAAACGATCTGCTCTACTGTCTCTTCGAATTTCATATTCATTTGCTTGGTGTTTTTAATACTTACCTTGTACACAGGTAAACCTGTTGAGCATGCGCGCTTTAGTGAAATTGTGTTTCCGTAAAAAGAAAAAGTAAAGATAACTTAATAAAATAATTGTTGATCAAAAAAAGAAAAAAAAAAAAACAAATATAATTTTAGTCTCCCTTTTTTTAACTTCGTGTGTGGGGAAAACATAAATTTATGAATATAAATATGAATATGATTTGATCCCTGCAATACATCCTCCTGGCTGTTTTCATTCAGAGAAGCATTTTAAGGACTATAATGCCACGATGCTGTATTTACTGACACGTTTTAGAGCGAGGTCTAATTGGCCAACATGCTCTGCGTCCTGTAATGCAGGGTGACAGCGAGAGGTCACAGAGAGGCCGGCTCACTAACCCGGATGATCCGCGGGAGAGATCATAGAGATCAAAACACAGCAGATTGTAAACCTGAGCTTACACTGCACATGCAGAAGGACAAACAAAAACAGACTTCTTCAAACGTGCAAGTGTCTGTTTTCCCAACACATCAGCCATGAGCCATAATTCAAGTTTTAATTAACATGTGCATACTATGGCACCTCCAATTATTTTATAATACATGTGCCCATAATGAGCACATATTTTCTATTTTCATTCATGTTTTTTTTTTTTTTTTTAGAACTTTTTATTTATTTACAGTGTAACAATTTAAAATCCAAGACAATATTTTCTTTCAGGAGCGGCTTTTATTCTGTCGGTGCATGCCATTGACTTTGAGATGGTCTTTTCGATGATGAAAAGAATTCCAGCATCCTGTTATAGCAAAAAAAAAAAAAAAAAAAAAAAAGGACTAAAATGGCAAAGTCAGAAAAAAAAATGTTTTTTCTAATTGATTTGGCTTCCACCTGGCTGTCCCTCTATTATCGAGGCTACAGTAACTTCTGAGACAGAGAAAAGCCTTTCAGTTTGAACAAAACAGAAGCCAAAATCTGTAGATGGTGAAAGGAAAAAAGTGAAGAGAAATAAATTGGAGCTTTCTTTCTTCCTTTTTTTTCCGGGTTTTTTTTCTGCACCTCTTTCAAACTACATGGAAAAAAAAAAACTAAATATTTCCGTTTCTTTTGAGAGTGAGGACGACCGAGGGACCAGATGAAAAAAATCTGTCTTGCAGTCAATAAGGTTGTCAAACTGGTCAGCGGTAATCAGTGCTAATGATGGGTCTGGGGTCCCAGCTTGGACAAAGGGGGCCCTGCTGCTTTTTGTGTTGTGTGAAGGGAAGCGACTGCGGGTCCCTCTCCACAGAAAAGACTCCTGTGAAGATAGTCTGGAGCACGGAAAACACAACTTCTCCAACGCGTGTATGTATCTCTTGGTGTGAATTAGTATGTGAGTGCATGCGCGCGCCTACTCTTTACAATGTGAACTCATGGCTTGCTTGTTAAAGGATTTAATCGCCAGTTTCTGAATTCTAGCAACCTGCTAATATAGGTACAGGACATTTAGCTTCAGTGAGTTTATTAATCAACAAATAAACTAGATGCTGTGGTCTAAATTAAACAAAACGAGGCATCTTTTGTCATTGTTGTCTATAGAAAGTATTGAACGCTGTTCATATTCAAATTATTTCAAACGAGTTGATTAAAAGTGCTGAGGACCATATTTCAGATGTAATATGCGATGAAGTATGCTGCAGCCTTGGCTGTATCTGAGTTTACAAAGGTGCATGTTACACCTATTTGACGAGCTCTCGTCTTAGTGCATTTGACTTAGACTCCTTGTTACTGTATTATAATAATAATAATAATAATAATAATAATAATAATAATGATACTAATAATAATAATAATAATAATAATAATAATAATAATAATAATAATAATATTAAAGTAGAACACTGCACAACAGTTTTGTAATGTCTTTTTCTCGTTTGTTTTTTGTTTTATTTTGCTGCTTTGTTGTTTATTTTTTTCTTTTTCTTTCTTTTTTTTTTGTTTTTTGATGTTGTTTTTGTTAAAGTCACGAAACTAGCGCGTTTACAAAAACTTTATCTTTCTACTGGTCGAAATCTAGCTAGAAAGTAGCTCCAAATGTCGTCTTTCTCAGAAATTGTAATGTGCGCATTACGATCGGTGTTTAAATTAAAGTAGCCCCAGCCTTATGGGGGCTGTGGACCAGCAGGAAAGAATATCTCTTACAGAACTTTAAAAAATCAGCACCCCAATGTGTCATTTAAGAGAGAAAAATAATAAGCAAATTAAGCATTTTCAAACAGCTCGATGTGAACAAACGGCAGGGCAGCAGGTCTGTCTGTGGTGGAAGAACATGGGCTGCAGGTGTCATGATAAAACAACCAACTACATGCGGGCTGTGTGCTTGGGAATTCATCTGCACTCAATGTGTTTGCAGGGAAATGTTTAGTGACAGTTTCACAGATTGTTGTGAGACTGTTGGTGATGAACCTGCCGCACCGTTGCCAGTAGATCCGGCTTTTGGTGATCACTTATAATGCAGGCTGCTCTCACAAATCATAGTGTTAGCCTCTTCTTAAATACTATGTTCAGTAATGGAGAAGAGAGCGGTTAATAGGGTTAGGATTACTTTTTATGTTCATTGATGCCCTGCAGTTGTAATTTTAAGTGGGTTTTATATACTCAAGTTCTGTACTCAAGCACGGCATTCTCCTTTAGGCTAAACGTAGATGCTGTAGTACCACAATGTAGCTCTGCTTTTTTATTTTCCATGCCCTGAATTGGTTTCCGATTTAGACAGGTTTACACGTTATAGTGCAGTGAGTACTTTTGGTACTTGAGTGTCCCTTGAATCTTTAGCATGGTACCGCTGTCCTGAGAATAAGAATAAGAATAAGAATAAGAATAAGAATAAGAATAAGAATAAGAATAAGAATAAGAATAAAATGAATATAAAAAAAGAAATAGGAAAATACTTTTCATAGATTACCATTATTGGACATTTACCACACAATTTGCCACTTCTCGAAGTGGTCGAGAGGTCACATATTGGGGGTAAATGTGTTTTTATCAGCCGGGCTTTTCTCCCCCTCTCTCTTTTGTACCCAGATTGCTCGTTGTTGACAAGGTTAGACCACGTTTCACTGTGTGATCTTTTTTGAAGAATTCGCCATCAAAATCGTTTGTTCAAATGACAAATCACAAAAGCGGGATTTTTCTGTCAGTACAATGTGCAAAGGCCATGAATTTAAATGAAAATACCCCCCCCCCCCCCCCGCACGCACGCACACACACATACACACACCGCTACCACTACCACCACCTGTTATCCAGCCTTGGAAATATAACTATTTCGATGGATTTATATTTGTGCCTTTCAAGATGTTTTTTCTTCCCATGCAAACAATGAGGAGCATTGTCACGTGCAGCGTATAGATCCTTAGCTTCTAAAGGCTTCGTTGAACAAACGCCATTATGTGGAGCAGAATATGGAAACTGCGAGCCAGTGACGCCCCCTCGTGACGGTGAATTTTGACAAGAAACTACCGTGTTAAGATTCAGCTGATGAGACTGATGTTGAAGATATAATCCAGGTCAAAGTGCAGTAACGGTATGAAGGTGAAGGTGTATGTCAGTTTCGAACATGCTCATCAATTTAATCTCCTATATTTATTAGTAGTTATGTTTATAAATGTTTATGTTTGTGTTAATCTATTTATTTGTATGTTTTGGATCATATATATATATATATATATATATATATATATATATATATATATATATAAATCAGGAAATCGATGCAAACTGGTAGATTTTACTGATTTTGTCTCAAATATTCGCTGGTGTTAAAACTAAATAAAATCATTGAATTCAATAGAAGTTAGTGTTTAGTCATAGACGTCAGAAATAATATATAATTAATTATTCATGACCATGTCTTCAGTTAAAGTTCAAGCTGAGTCTGGTATGAAATGTGAAACACAAGACTTTGGTATATAATGTGGCCTCTGGAGCATCAGACACGCTTCTTGAGACTTTCAGTACCATGGACAGAGCCCCTGCAGGGGCACCTGCAGTACAGCTCTTGGCAAACACTATGGAATCACTGCACTCTTATAGGTTATTTATTCAGGTGTTTTATTCTGTTCTATTTTATATAGGAAAAAAAGAAGAGGAAAATTACAGATAGATAACAAACGCATTTAACAGTTTAACATTCTAACGTTGTAAAGAATTTAAAAACAAATAAAAATTATTCTAATTAATGGCAATTTGAATTAAAATGATGGATAAAGGGAGGGAAAGAATCAACAATTAGATCTTCTTTGCATTTCTCTTTTTTGACATCTTGGATCATTTGAGCCAAAGATTTTGTTTATGTATTTTTCTTCTTGATCCACAATGAATTTTTAATTAGATTTAGATCTGAACTGTTTGCTGGTCACAACACTGAGTTGATCTTTTCTGCAGAAAAGTTGAATGCTTTTTGTGTCCAGGGGAATTATCCACATTACAAACAACATAACCAAGTCTTCCTTCACTTGACTGAATGTGAAAAGTTTCCCAAATTTCAATGCACACAAGTACATTTACTGCAGAGGCAATGCCTATTTCCCCTGGTCCTTTTAATGACATGCAACCTCATTTCACTTCTGAACAAAAACATTATTTTCTTCTGACAGCCATATATGTTTAATCATATTTTCAGTAAACAAAAATTCTGACATCATCTCTTTGCCCAGTATTGAATCATCCCTCAATGTGTCATCAACCACTGGAGCCTTTTTTTCGTCTATGTGTCAACGACATCTGGATTTACATGAGCTGGTCTTTTTTGGCCATTTGTTTTTCAGTCATTGTATTGGCCATTTTCAACTTTGAGCTATGATTTTTCTGTCCTGACAGAAAACCTGCATGATTCGTTCCTCAACCTTCCCTTTTTTCCCCTCTATATTTTACACATGACTGACTGGGAATAACCAATACTTTTGTTTCACCTTGCAACTTTATTGTTTGGTCCATCATTATTGATAGTCAGCCACGTCGCCAAGCTCTTTCTTATAACTGCACACTCATTTACAGGGTGTTTCTCTTCTAGTTTCCAAAAAGTCAGAATGTCAATCTGGTGATATCTGAATGGAAACATTGACATATTGTGTGTGTATGTATATATACGTTTACACACACACACACAAACACACACACACACACACACACACACACACACACACACACACACACACACACACACACACACACACACACACACACACACTTATGTATTAAGGCTGTCAAAAATAACATGTTATTGGCTAATATATGTAAATATAACCAGTTCTAAAGTAAATAAAGAAATAAAGACCCTTCACTAACACAGCAGTTGACAGATGGTAGGAAAGATTAGACTTCAGGTAAGCAGGGTTGGGCTAAAAAAGTTTTGATGGGGGCCCAGGCAGGGGTACTGATCAGGAAAAAGTTGGCACAAATGAGATATATTTTTTTAAAGTCTTGATTTTATGTAATGTTGAACTGATTATTACAACTAAAGTGACAATCTAATGTTAAAATGTGAAAAAACCTCCAAGAGAGCATTGACTTGCTCCTACTGTTGATAAAAATAGGCATATTTCAGGCATGGTGACGAATGGTGATTAATCATGATTATTCATGATTAATTAATTGGTAAGTAATTTGACACATCTAATATATATAAACAGTCCATACACACACACACACACACACACACACACACACACACACACACACACACACACACATATATATATATATATATGCTGGTCTCTGAGAGGCAATGGACAAAGGCAAGCACCCTCAACTCAGGTCCTCAATGCCCACCGTATGCAGACTTTCTTTTTTCCTTGCTTCAACATACCTGACACAAATTACTGGCTCATTAGCAAACTCCTGTATAGCTAGTCAGAGATCAATTTAATTTGAATCAAGTGTGCTGCAGCAGGGAGATATCTAATACCTGCAGGATAGTTGGCCTAGAGGAGGAAGGTTGGGGATCACTGAACTAAAGTGCCAAACAGCGGCAGTGTGAAAGCAATAAAAATATTACCTTAGTCTTGGAAAGTCCAGATAACCATCTTTTTAGATCTTTAAAGCTAAATTGTCCGTGTAGAAGATCCTTTCTGTGTCCATTTCACCTTCAGAATCACACACACACACACACACACACACACACACATATATATATATATATATAAACCAACAAAAAAGATGACGGTAAACTCAACATAGACAAACTACACACTAATGATTCCTATTCCATAGAAACTTAAATGACAGTTTCTTGTTTGTAATTTGCAGTTTGAACCTGCAACAGCTTTCTTCAGGGAAAATAGCAACTTAACAACTCAGAAAGTCTCCAAATCCATCATACAATATCTTAATGACTGCACCAGGCTTAACGAGCTTTCTGCATTACAGCGTCACTGCTCCATGAGTACATTGATCGACTGTGTTTGGTCCAGTTTAAAAATAATCTGTTCAGTCTCCGAGTCATGATTTCGATTAATCCATCGATCACTTTACACATTCATCAGGGGAATGTGTGAGTGTAAGTGTTTTTTTTTGTTTTTTTTGTTTTGACAGATGTAAGAGAATTACAAAGAAAAAGACAAAAACGTGGATTTGAGAAAATGATGATAGTCGTGGTGCATTGTGGGACTAACATTGACAGAGACAATTGGGAGCTGCAGCTGCTGGAGGTCAGATGGGGTGCAGTGCATTTTTCTCATAGAGGCTCAGGAAGAAGACAATCCCTCCCCCTGGTTGTACTGAAAAGACTGTAATTGTTGCTCCACTGTTGCTCTGTCTTAATTACATGTCAGCAAAGCCTCACAGTTTGTAAGAAACAGTTTTATTTCATTATATTTCCTACAATATTGAAGGCAAAGCAGTGGCTTTCATTTAAATCTAAATCACTGTGTTCACCTGTAAGTTTGCACTTATATGCTGGTCTTACAATCTTAAATCTTTCATGAATAACATCTGTCTTGTCATGGAATCCATTTTAATATTTTGTATAGCAAGGCAAGTTTATTTGTTGACTATAGCACATTTCATGTACAAGACTATTCAAAGTGCTTCACATGAAACATTAAAAGCATTACAGATGGTACAAAGAAAACATTAAAATTAGCACAAGGCAGCAAAAAATTGCAAAAATCGCAAATTATCGTAAAATCACAAGACTGATAGAATTCAAACATTTTTGCATTATTATTATTATTATTATTATTATTATTATTATTATTGATAATAATAATAATAGTACTGCTGCTACTATTGTTATTATTTTGTTAGTCTTTTGACATATTGTTAATTTCAAGTGTGACTTTCCAGTTTTCCTCCATATTCTGTTATAAACAAACACCATTGTTCCACCTTTAGTGAAGCTTTATTACCTTAATAAATGTTTTGAATCTCATGCACAGCCTCCTGCTATAAAAAACGAAGTTGTGTAGAAGAAAATTTACAAAATTCTCATCCATATTTGAACGCGCTAATCTATAAACCACTGCGAAGTAACTTCTGATTTCTCCTTTTGTCTGTCAGCTAAGTTCACATTTGACCACTAGATGGAGACAGCGACCAAACAAAGATGTCCAAAGAATCCATTACTTCACATTTTTTAACGTTAAGTCAAAATAGACACGTTTTTCTTTTCACTTTAATTTGGCAAAAAACCATGTAACGCTTGACCCAAAAAAATATCAAAACATTCAAGTTTTTAAAAAATCTGACTTTTTTGTCCTTCTCAAAAAATGTAAAAAGTACCAAACAAATATGAAACATAATTAGCTTACATGTTCTATTTATTACAGTGTGATATGTTAGAATTATTTTACAACATAACGTTTCCACCAGGTGGCCGAAGACAAGTACATATTGTATACAACAGGATATTGAATACAATATGTGTGTTTTTTGCCATAAAGTGGTTCAACAGGCCTCAGAAACATGATGTATCAAATATGATACGTTAGGCCTTTTAGGGTTAATTGATTCAAACATGATGAAACCAGAACCAAAACATTTTTGATATATTTGGGAATCCATAACTTTTTTTTGGTTTGTTTTGCCTTTCACGAAATGCAGAAGCAACACACCTTTGGAAAGAAAAAGAAAGGTGCTTTATGTAAACTCAGCACAAAAGATAAGGAAATGTGTTTTTGGTGATTATTTTTCTCCTCTAAAAATGCCAATTGGTGTTTTATTATAAATGAGTGGAAAGTCTGATGAGTCACATTTATGGCAAAGTATAACTTGTAATGATCTTGTGTGGAACGTCTTTGAAATTAGAAACACAGCTCCCAAAATTAGTCAAAATCCCTACAATATTCTCTGTTGGTATTCACTCTTGTTTGAGCTGCTTGGCTGTTTGGATGAATATTCATATTCATTTTGCCCATTTTTACACTTTAGTTGTTTTGCCCCTGTCAGGGGCCTCTGTAGTGTATAGAAGATCCATGTGAAGCCACAGCTGCTTGACACCTCCTCCTTATGCTGAATAAAAGCCTGATCACATTTTGGTGTGGGACAGCATCCCATTCATCAACCAGAAGTTGTTGAAGGTCAGCCAGTATGGGTGTGTCGAGCACTCCAGCCCATGAAAAACAATACCCACGTGCTCATTTCACAGCAACACACACCTTACCAAGTTATACCTTGTTATAAGTTGACTAAATGGGGTTTCCAATAATTTATAATATATATATATATGCGACAAAAAATTAAATATAAAAATAAAAAAAGAATAATACAACACCCGTTGATGTTTACTGCTTCGTCTAACGTTTGTATTTGTAGTAACACATTTTGGCCACTAGATGGTGCACATGACCCACAGCAAGCAACAGATCACTGAGGCGCAGTGCAGCCACATGCGCTGTAGACATCTGTCTTGTTTCACTGCATAAGTACATAATAAACCATAGACAATAAAAAGCCTGAAAGAGCAACCCCTTTAAAGACTCCTTTGATTTAAAGTAAAGACAACAGAAAACAGTTCTACTCAACAGCCGGAAGAGGGGAAAAAAAACTTAGTATAGGCTACATATGTTTACAGGGTAAAAGGTTGTCATTTTTATTTTTATGATTGTTGTACTTTGAATATATTTTATATTTTTGGCTTCATTTCTGGTAGAGTGATTAAGTCTTATAAAGAAAACTGACAACTGTAAAGATGACTTTTTAGATTATTTTTTTGAGTTTTTACCACAAATCCACGATGCACACAAACAAGCAGGTTTAAGAGTTTTGCCCCAAGTGTAAATGAGAGTACAGCATGACGGAGAGAAGGGTGTGAATGTACATGTGTAAGAAAATGTTGAGACAGAGTAAGGGCACCAGTTGGGATTTTAAGAGTCTATATTTAAACTCTCAGGTCTCCAGTTTCTTCAGCTGTCGCCAAGTTTAAGTTCAGCACCTTGAGCCTTTCTCAGCCGTGTCCTCAGCTCACAAAGTTATAAACCTGCCAAACTCTGAGACAGAAAGTGAAGCCATCTATCGACTGTCTTCCAGCTCATATCTCTTAAAGAAAACTGGAGATTTTGCAGTGAAAATAAGTGAAAAGTTTGCATCCACAATTCATTTTCACTTCCTTCTCTGTTTACTGCTTTTATGATTTTATGTGCTATCTACCTCTTACTGGAGACAAACTATAAATATTACCTCATTACAGATCTTCCTAGTTTTTCTCCTCTCTTCTGCTCACATAACTTAATCATGGCTGTCACTACTGGAAATAATTAAATAGGAACTGATGTGAAATTATTTTCTTGTAAATCAGACTTCAGACAAGTAATTTAATCTATATATCTGTCAGGAAATAGTACAAAGAATAAGATAAAGATAGAATTTTTTTGTTTTGTTTTGTTTTTTTTAATTATTGTCTATTCAACCAAAAAAGCTTCCTTAAAAAAGAGAAAGGGATATGTGAATAGTTCGATTTCTGGACCTTTGGAAGTTCATTGACTTCCTATTCTTTCTTTGAAATAGGATTGTATTTGTTGTTTCATAATACACTAAATATTCTCATCGAGTGACAACAGTTTAGCACCTGGACTCAGATACTACAGAGCCATGCTGTTGTCCTGGAAGTAAGTCAAACCTTCCTCGAAAAAGACATCACCTAGGTGGAAGCATATGTTGCTCAAAACCTGTGGAGCATGAAATCTGTCTTTGCAGACTTGCATGCTGCCAATACCATGTGCACTAATCCACCTCGTACCATCACAGATGCTGTTCTTTTTTTTCTTTTTTACTTTGTGCTGATACAACATGAAAGATTCTGCATCGGTGGTTTATTGAAAAAATTATTTACAAATTTAGCCACAGAGAAGTTTTCCACTTCCCCTTAGTTTCAGTCAGTCTTTTTGGAGCATGGGTTAAGAAAAGGCAGCAAACCTTTCAGTATAAGCAGTCTGTTTTACTTTACATGAATTTATATCATCATGTGTGACAAATGAGTGTCGTTTGACAGTAAAGCAGAGCAAATGGGAAGAACATCTCACTTATGAATTCACTAACATTTCTTTTAAAATATGATTTTTAAATGATGAGAGGGATTATTCTTTGATGGGTAAGTGACTGGTGAATTCAAACTGAATCAAATACAGCCTTAGTAAAGCCCCTATCATCATCCTGGTGGTGTGCGATGACAACTCCTCTGTGCATAATAGCATTATAGCTGCCACATATAAACATGTTTCCCACATATGGCAAGGATCCTACTAATTTAGGATGTCAGCTTGTACTTTGTAAGTCGGACAACAATCAGTCATTATGTAGGCAGATCAGTTAGACTGACTGGAGGTCTGCTGAAGTAGTGCCTACTGTCCAGTGGCAGCTCTGAGCCTAATAACAGAGCTTAGCTGGCATACCAAAGCTGGTGGCACATTGGTGTAGCTGTATCTCAGAGAGAGCCTGGTAATTACCACCAGCCGCTGACACCATGCTGCAAATGCACCAGTCAGCAGTGAGAGGACGAGCAGAGCATGTCATCCTCCTCCTGCCAGGATGCCCAGGCCATCAGTTTTGACACACCAGTGGTTAGACTGAAGAAAGTGCTATCACCAAACAGCAGAATTAATAGAAAGATTCTCTCTACTACATGTTTTGTGCTCACACAGTCTCTTTGAAAAATGTCTGGGCAAGTAAACTGCTCCAATTTTTTTCTACTTTGTTGTCTTTATTTTTTTTTTTTTTACTGGGCCATAAGCACCAAATGAGGAGTTATAAGGACTTTCCCTCAGGAGCAGCCCTCTAGAAAACATACTGCAGAGCCGGAATGGAGAGTTTATTTTGCTTGGTGCATGCATATCTGTGGGATGTGGGGCTCCGTGCACAGCAGGCTGCAGGAGCACTACAGTTTCTGCATAGAAATGTTCATCACTGCAGCACCCTCAACTCCTTTTCCCTGCTTTAAATGAAGTCTTCATGCTCGATACGTCTTCCTTACTCATTTTGATTTTACGTTGTCTCTTTTCACTTTCTGTCTTCATCCATCTGTGCTTCCCTCCACCACCCTCCCTCTTCTTCTGTCATCTGCAGGCTAAAATGGGCCCAGCAGCTTTTCTCTGGGCCTTTTGTCCCTGCTCAGGGAGACGTTTGGCACACAGAGGATCGTGTTACAACTTTCATTTCCTGAATGTTTTTCTTTTTTTTCTGAGTTGAACTGAGAGAGGTATTTTATCCTGCTCTGCAGTATGAAGATGAAGGGTGAGGGGAGCAGGATGGCAGCTCAGATTCAGGCTGCTGTCACTCCAACGTCGGCAAGCCAACAAAGTGCAAACTGCATGTAGCTGCAGGGTCCTGGTGAAGGGTAGCTGTGGTTTTGGCACAGTAGGGAGGCTGATCATGTTGGGGGGAACTCGTTATTTGAGCTATTTGTGAGCCCCAGGATAGGTGAGATGATGCCTCTTGGGAAAGTGAGGTAGATTTCATTAGCCCGTAGTCCACTTCCTTTTGTGTCTGACACCCGTGCCACGCCCCGAAAAAACCCAGTGAGTGTGGAGATGTGTTTTGACCTTTGGATTTTTCTCAGCCAAACATCCTGAAAATATATTGTCTGTAGCTACCAATGAAACTAATCTAATTTACTGTAGCTCAATTTATTAAGAAACCATCAAACAAGGATTTCTGAATTCAGTGACAGATGTAAGTCACTCCAAACGTGAATTGTTAGTGTAAAACTCACTCAAATCTCCTCCAAAACACCACACAAACCAACAATACTCAATCGCTTAATAACTTTTTTTAAAGAATTTGTTAATTACAGGTAGTTTTGAATAGATTTAGACAACAAGAAAGGTCCATGTAACAAAGTAAACTCCACTTAATTTAAATTTATTACTATATTTGGTTTTTATAAATAGCAAACAATGCACCATAAGCACATCTGTAGGAAACACATCCTGCATTCATAAAACTAAATAAAATTCTTCATAGATACTTTTAACCACTTACCAACTGAAAACACTTTTTTGAGACGTGAAACACTGTTGTCACTTTCTTTTGGAGAAAAATCATTATTATTGTTGAATCTACGATACTTCACCATAATTTTACAAGTCACCTTCTATTACAATAAATATTTTTATTTCTATGACCACACGCTGCATGAGTGTGATAAAGAGTGTGAAAAAAGCCTCATTAATTGGTTGTTTTGAAGACTTTACAATTAAATATTGACATATTAGATACTGGCAAACATTAAGCTTCATGAATCTCTAGTTCAATGCTTTGTTCAGCGAACATTTACATGGACTTTAAAGTAATTCTGTTACTTTGCACATAGAAGTTGAATTCAATTAGAAAAACTTTATTAATCCCTAAAAGGAAAATATTACACACATAATAATTGTCTACATTTCAAAAGCATTATATTTCGAAAACAACAAAGGTCCATGGTACAGATTAGTTAACTTAATATTTACTATCTATTTGTAATTATTTATCATTAAGTTTATTTATTCATAAACTTAATAAAAATGTACTTAACAAAGCTTTAAGTTTGTTAAAGTCATCCTTTGGACTTTTTAATGTCTGGAATCTATTAAAAATTGTATAATCTAAAATTAATTATTCAGTTTTGAGAAGTAGATGAACGTTAAATTTATCCTGCAAGGAAAAAAGTCACATTTAAAAATAATCACAGCACCTCAGATCATTTATTATTTTGCCAGAGTCTGTAACCTCCTTCTTTATGAGGTACAATGTTATGGTCAGTTTTCAGAAAACAGGATTAACGAAGGCAAATGGTGCTGTAAAAGACAAAGGGAGCTCTGAAAGACCCAAGATTATTTTTGTTCATTTTTGAGCTAGGATCAGACAGGAAAAAGTCAATTGGACAGACACTATAGAAGAGTTAGTTCTCTTTTTCATGTGTAATGAATTTTCATCTGCAAGTTAGTGCAACAAATCCAGTTTGTACTCACTCTATAGAAGTTTGTACATGCCAAACATATAATCTCTGACTTAAACTTTTGAAATTTACAAACAATAGAAGATCTGAAATTTTACTAAAGGAAAAGAAGAAAAAACCATCAAAACTTAAATCTGGAACGTTTCCACCACTAGGTCAGACCTGTTGTCTGATTGTCAGTCCACTTCTCATATAAGTGGACTGGCTGTAGGGACTCCAGATTTAAATGCCCATTTGGCTAACTCTGATACATTAACAGTAATGTATATTAATGTATGATGTCCTTGTCAAATAAACCAAACAATAAAAGAAATAAAAGGCAAAGCTCAGCCTTTTCCTCTTGTTTCCTTTCCTTAAGGATGGTTTCCTGACAATCACCCTTCTATGGAGACCATTTCTAATGGCACCTTAGTGAACAGTAGATGGACTGACTGAAGGGTTAAGCGTGTGTCTTAGGGTCTTGTTTTAGAACTTTGTTGGATGTTTGCCTTTTTCTTAAGGACATCGCTCTCAGAGTGATTAAAGTGTTCATCAGCTGTCTCGCCTTTCCATCCATCCATCCATCCATCCATCCATCCATCCATCCATCGCACCCTTAGGGGTATGGACCTTTTCTCACTGGCTACCAAATGAGAGGTGGGGTACATCCTGGTTAAACTGCCAGTCCATTTTGTCTAACTTATTAAATTTTTCAAAGACCACTGTATGCCATGTCTTCCCGGTTCAAAAATTGTATTTAATCTCTGTGAAACTGTGCTATCTTTTTCATTTCTCAAATGGAACTAAAGAAAAACAAAACATATGTCTTTGTAACAAGTTCCTAATAACAAAGTGACATAAGACTCACTTTAAAACAGTTTCTTTGCTAAACTGCTGTTGAAACAACACTTGTTTATCTCTTTATTAGGCTTGGATCAATTCATAGGTCAGGGCTAAACTAGTAAACACAATCTAGTAAAAATGGCCAGGTACAAGGACAGGACTGAGAATGTGTGAAAAAGTAACCAGTGTTCAATGAAATTGAAGGTCTTTAGAAAACGTGGAAATTGTTCTTCAAGACCACTTTAAAGGTTACAAGAAATCTTGGCTCCTTGGAAGTGAATTATGAGGGAAAGAAGGGCAGTCTAAGACATACAGAACTGTATGTAGAACCTTTGAGTAAATCCACTGGGTTAGGTACTGGTGTACCAGTAGAGTGAGGGAGTCATGGAACATTAAGAAAATAATAAATAGTACTTTAGAACTTTCATTGTTAACTGTTTTTGTTTTAAAGAGCTCAGTGTGAGAGCAAACACTGTTTCATTTTCTAGAGTTAGACCATTTTATTTGTAAGCGGTATAGTTAAATCAATACTTCTTCTTTTTCCCTGACTGGAAACATGTACTTGTACATTCATGATCAAATTTGATGCTGTTAAGCATCACAAAATCAAATGTTATTAAAATAGTATTCATATTTCTGTTTATTTCTTTGTAAAACCTCTTCCTGCACTTATTTAATATTTCTAAAAAGACAAAAGGTCCTCACATAGGTTTTCCAAAAACACCCCAGACTGAAGTCACTCTTCTGATCAAACACATGAGACTAATGCTACTATCACATTACTCTCCAAACTCCAAAAATATAGATATCTGATTCTCAGCAACCAGAGCTGGGCTTTGTCTTGGGGAGGGTTTGTTATGTGAGCCTATGCCTCCTGGCCACATTTCTTCTATAGAAGTCCTTCATGGACAGTTCATGCAGGTCTTATCTTGTCTTCTGTTTTTTCCTCTTGTTACGCATTACAACATTTCCTCCCAATGATCCTGGCCTTCATTTGACACATAACATGTTATTTAACACTCTTAACAGTTAGGGGTTGAATGCAGAGTCTCCCCCTCCTCCTCCACTTCATGACTGAACTCCGGGTCATGCATCACTCAGAGGACTGGAAGAAAGAGATAAATATTTCTTTCAGTTCTGTCACATAGAAGCTTCCTGAATGGCTTCCTGCTCTTGAGAGTGGAAGCTGTCTTTGGCTTGCCGCCCGTAATGTAATTAACTTTGTTATTATTTATTTTTTATATTATTATTTTCAGTAGAGTAGTGTAATATCTTTATTTATATAGAAGCATAACCATTTTTATACTTTTACTTTAATCAGTTTTATTTTCTGCAAAACATTTTGGTACATTTACGTATGCACACACACACACACACACACACACACACACACACACACACACACACACACACACACACACACACACACCACACACACACACACACACAAACACACGTATACATACACTGCCTGTATCTGCTGCTGGGTTTGGCCAGGCAGGAATTGTCAGATCCATGCATCATTGGTAAGAAAATCTCTCTGCTCCCCCACCCTCCACCCTCCACCCCTTTTAGGCAGACCTGAAAAGATCCTTTTGTCCCTCATCACCCGCCTAACCCCCACCCCACCCCTCTCCCAATCGTCCCCCCCTCCTCTGACATACACCTCTCATACACCACCTCTTGTGGTCATGGATACCTGGGACAGTCTCGCACATGGCTCACATGTGCAGTAAAGCTACCTGCAGATACCAGACCATACAGAGAGGCAGTTCAACCAAAAATCCCCAGCTTTGGATTTTGTTCTCAAACAAGATTTTGCAGGCTCTTATGCCAGAGAAAACACTAACCCAGCTGAGGCAGGCAGGGGAGACTCATGCGGGCTACTCTCCACGTTTATTTGCACACGTCAGGGCCCTTCCTGCTGTTGATTTAGAGCCACTGCCACTTATGCCTCTGACAAACGAAATACCCTTTTGATGACTCGCACTCTGTTTGCCATCAGCAGCTGTTGTTACTGGCACCGGGCTGCTTTGGGCTGATGCTACCTCCAGCTTTTGTAGTCTGGTCTATAGGCTGGAGCACGCCTTCCACTTGCACTTGTTGTATGGCTGATAAGCTAAAAACAATGAGACTGACAGAGCAGATAGATGTAAACACAGACTTTGTCCCTACTGATTCGGAAGCAAAGGATTCATGCTTGATTAAAAGCATTGCAAGAGTTTCCGTATGGGATTGATTTTAGTCTCTTGTACATCCTGAAGGCGACTCTGATTGCCTCTGCCTGTCATGTAGCACGGAGCCCGTTTAATCCTTGCAGTGGATGTACTCTGCTGGCCATGCTGTCATTAGATTAACAAGTATGAGGAGTCTCTGTGGTGGCTTTGTGATCACCTGTTTGTTAATTTGTGAATATTTAGTCACACAATGAACCAAGAGTGAAGGGTGCGTGCTGTTTTCAGAATACATGATCTGCAGGAGCTCTGCTCTTTGCTGACCTCTGCTGAAGTTTACTTATGGGCAAATTTAAGGAATAAATGTGTACAATAACACACATCTACTATAAAAGCTGAACAATTGTTATATGTTTTTACTTTCATCATATCAAACTGTCTTTGACAACAGAGCAAAGACAAAAGCTCTAGTGGACAAACCTACACATTATGACCACTATCTACACTACAGTTTCAGAGATGTCTTCCTTGTCATCACTGTTAACCTATTTTTATTTTGACTGCTTCACCACAAATAATGTTATACATTTTTGTAAGTAAGCAATGTTCATATTTTTGGCTTGAATGAAAATGTTGTGAGTATTCTAATTAGTGGTGTCACTATAATTAATTTAAGTACTTAAAATAAATAAAAATCTGTTAGTTTTATTATGAACAATTACACCATCAATGGCTATGTTTTCTGTCCATGATCTTCCTCGCTTTTAGGTATTTTGTCACAGATTTTTATGTGACACAGAAACATTTCATGTCCAGATTAGGTGTATTTCCCCTTTACTTTTCCATATCCATTTTATGTCACAATAATTTCATTAGATGAAAATTTAAAATATTTTACTGAACTAATCTAATAGTTATAAAGATTTCACATATAAATAATTTCATAGATTGGTAAAATTTTGCACTGTCACGTGCACCAGTGATTCTTTCAAAATAATAATTAATGAAACCCTGCTGATGGAAACTCTGCCCGGGGCATCCCTTTAACTCTCAGCCATAAGCTGTAGTCGATGTTGCAGGCGCGGTGTTTGGTTCAACAATGGTAAGCTAAGAGAGCCAAAGCAAGAAAGAGAAGAATATTAAGAGAAATGTCGAGGCCTGTTGGATGCAAAACACCTCAAAGACCCTCCACTGAAGCTGCGGGTGCTGCAGCCCCTGCAGCCCTGCAATCTTCGCAATCAGACAGTAATGCAAGCAGCGACTGTTTCAGATTATGCTCAGGAAATCCTCGGTGCTCCCTGCTCAAAACAATTTACCCTGACATGAGCTGAGAAGAGAGCGTGGTGGTGGGGGGTGGGGAGCAAGCAAGAGAGCTGTCCGCACCACAGTCCTGCTCCCGGGTTGTTATTATTATTATTATTATTATTATTATTATTATTATTATTATTGTTGTTGTTGTTGTTGTTGTTTAGTTGCTATAGTTTTTATTAAAATTCATATAATTTATGTTTTGTTTAGTTTTATTCATCTCTCAGGAACCTTATTTCCCTCCTATGAGATCTTTGCTCATATTTTCCTTTGAAAAATCCAGAGCTGGTAAAGGTTGAGTGGTGGCTCTTTCCCATGGCCCGGAACCGCCAGAACAAACTCTCGGAGAGAGGAAAAAAAAACATGGCAACAAAAAGCCAATGATCCGCAGCACTAGGGCTAAAAATGACGAAGAATGGAGGGTGGGGGGGGTTGGGGGGGGGTTACATATATTACAGAGCTGAGATGATTTTAAAAGGATCACAGACTGGTTCTTGTGTACACAAAGCAACCCTGATGGACAGCTGCTGATGTTGACTCTCGTTTGACTGAATCTAAGTTTCTTTTTCTTAAATTTGGTTTGTTGTTAAAAAGCAAAGAAGCCATATGGGATTTAATCTCTCCTAGAAAAATGACATCAGGGCATTTAGATTCACCAAACTAAATTTGTTTACTTCTTTTTCTCTTCCCCATATAAATTCAATTTTTTGGAGCTTAATCAAATCAAAACTAACATTCTCAAGATAACAAAATTTGACGCAGAAAAAAAACCCCACTATCAGGTAAAGCGCTATAACAATATGTTTGCATTATTATAATTTTCCTCTGCAAATACACAAATAACACAGAGACAAATGCATCACTTTTTTTTTATTGGAAACTAATTCCCATGACTCTAATGAAAACGCTACCTCTTAGTTTCCATCGCAGCAGGTTGCTAATTATTTTTTATCTTAACAAAATATCATAAATTAAGCAAATGGATAGTCCTATTAAGTGTTTCGTCGAGTTAAGAGTTTCAAGAAGGTCCTGTTTGTATATTTTCATGTGCAGGAGATCAGAAAATCGTCCTGTTCAAGGGGATATGGATTAAGCGCATTAATGAGTTTTGTTCTAACCAAATTTAACGACAGACAAGTCAGTCTATTTTATAAGGTAGGCTACTATAGTGTTATTTCATACACATATTCAATCGGATACATTTATCAGTCCTCTTCGTTTGTCTGGGATCGTAATAATCTGGCAGCTTCTTTAAGAGCCCAAATCCACAAGACTGGAGGTTAGAGGTCCCAACAAGGAGTCCTGCAGTTGGTGTGGATGTCCATGCATGCCGTGCACCGGCTGTGGGCCCCCCAGCCCGGACATGGGGTAAGCGGAGGCCCCGGGGTGGTTCATGTTGCCCTGAAGCAAAAGCGCTGAGTTCTGGTCGGGACTCTGAGGTGGCGAAAACTCGTCCTCCGAGCTGGACATTAGAGATTTTCCTCCATCCAGAGGAGACAGTTGGTTCTGTTTGTTGCCGCCTGCGTTGTTGTTTTCACTGTTCTCTCTGGGGAAAAAAGACAAAATAGAGGAAATTGGAAGAAATACTCACATTAAGATAATCATTCAACGTTTTGAAGTTTAAAAAATAAAATAATCCATCAAAACCTTTTTTTTCTGTAGACTATAAATAATCAAAAGTAGACAGATAAAAAAAACTGCTCCTTTCTTTTGTGTTAATGTTCTTTAATGTCACAGTTTGGATTTATTTGAAAAATCCAATAAATTGAATGTTTGGTTTTAATGCTTTTTTATTCCACTGCAATCTAAATAAACATGGAAGAAAAATTTCAAATGCTTAGTTTTCTCAAAGAGAAATGGAAATAAGCTTTTATTTATAACAATTATATAGCGTAAGTCATCATTTGCATCTTATGATCGATGTATTTTATTTTTGTTGTTTAGTGACAGTTCAAGTTGATTTAAATTTTGCTGAAGGGTTCCCATCATTTGACAACAAGCTGCAATAGCTTAACCACCTTCACTGTTCAAGGGAAGACTGTCCTCAACATGTCCACAATTTATAAAACACACACGCCTCTGTTTGAAATAAAGTTATTTATATAAGAGATATTGTTCTATTTATCTCCTCGGTTTTCCTATAAATAGGCTGCTGCCATAACACTCTTTAATTTACTTAGTGTTCTTTTTTCTTGTTGACACACTTAAAAGAATGCTCTCAGATGTCAAACCTTTATTTGCCTTCAAATTTGTGAAAATCAATCAATAAATCATTCTATTACACAGGAGATTTTCAAGCACCACTTAGAACGTGACATTTGAACGTACCTTTCTTTCGCCTCTGCGGCTCTGTCTCTCTGCCGTCTGTTTTTGAACCAGTTGCTGACCTGCGTGGTGGTCAGTCCTGTGGCCTCGGCCAGCTCCCTTTTTTCACGTGGAGACGGATACGGGTTATGCGTGTACCACTCTCTCAGGACTCCCCTGGACTTCTCCTTAAAGCAGTAGCTGGTTTCCTCTCCGTCCCATATCGTGCGGGGCAGCGGGAATTTCCTCCGCACCCGGTACTTCCCTACAGCTCCGAGCGGCCGGCCGCGCAGCTTCTCTGCTTCCACGTAGTGCGCCTTCAGCCACAGCTGCTGAAGCTTCGGGTGGTTGTGCGGTGAAAACTGGTGACTCTCCAGGATCTTATAAAGCTCCCTAAAGTTCCCCCGATGAAAAGCCACCACTGCCTTGGCTTTGAGGACGCTTTCGTTCTTATGGAGATGATCACAAGCGGGTAAAGACCACAGAAAGCGGCCGAGCCTCTCCAGGTTTCCTCCTTGCTGCAGAACCTCGCAAACGCACGCCACTTGCTCCTGCGTAAAACCGAAGGACGGTAATATTGACATGATGTTCAAAACTCACTCCCCCGCCCAAAACCTTGATATCCAAAGAGATCGCTGTCAGTTTGTTGTGTGTATAATCGTTTGATAGCTTCTTGTGGTGGAGCAATCCAGTGCAATTCGTCCGCGTTGCAAAGGCCTATAGGCTATCCTCTCCTCTCCAGCCCCTGATGCGCGCAGCAGATTGGGATGTTGATTGTTGGGACAATTTGTTCCTGTTGGAGATATGTCAGGCTTAAAGGGAGCCTGTGCGTTTCGGTGATTGGCTCTCCCTCTGCCCTGCACCCTGAACAGCATAGCAGGACTGAGTTTGCAGCTCCGTTTCCTCCCCAGAGGCAGTGCGTCAGGGGCTGAAATAGGAGCGCTCCCACCTCCCGCCCCCACAGTCCCTCTTCTGCTTCAGCTGAGGGAGCAGAGCAACACCTAAACACTAATCAATTATTACAGAGCTCTTTAAAAGCATTATTAACATGTTCTGAATATCTTCTCAAAATGGTAACACCAGACTTCCCATGCGGGATGGAATCATACAATCTTCCAGACATTAGTGAGGGGAAGGTAATACACAAAAACAAGATTATTTACAAAACTAGTTTTCAGACACAGGCTACTTAAAACAGGCATGAGGATGTCGTGAGCTGCAATACAATAAAGGTAAAACAACGAAATAAACAAAAATCCTTAGTATTCAGTTTTTGTTTTTGTTTACAAGCCCTCTCATGTTTGCACGTTGTCTTAGGGCACAACCTGCATAATTACATGCAGATTTCGGGTTGTATTCCCACCTTTGATAGTCCTTTAATTAGAAAAGCCGTTTATTTTATGAGGTGCTATAATTTAATAAGTTCCTATGATAGTTTGGTCCATTACGTGCCATTACGCACTTATTTATGAGCAACCTATAGTACCTGCCAAACTTGTTATGGGCCATAGACCACCAGTAGGAAACTGGCCACTTAAGTGTGTGTGTGTGTGTGCGTGTGTGTGTGTGTGTGTGTGTGTGTGCACGTGTCTGTATGTTTGTGAGAGGAAGAGAGGCAGAGAAGGCTGATATGAAATACCACATGGTTCAAGCCCAAGAGTCAATTAGCCAGATATTTTCAGGACAAAATCCAGCATTTAGTCGCGTGTAAATCTGCCACATTAACGAGTTTCAGAATGTAAGATTACTAAAAAATATTTAAACTCTACATGTCAAGTTGCAATTTTGCTTAGTATGGAACTGAACATTTATCATCTGTCGGGACAAATGAAATTTGCATTTTTTTCGAGTTTATATCTTATTTGTACGTTTTAAAAGAGCTCCTTCCAGCTTGTTATCCACATTTATATTTCAGAGATTAGACAGGCACCGTACTGGCTCCAGTTTTTTTCTGTGAGGTGAAACACAAAACCAATCCATTAGTAAATGAGTTCTGTGTGACACTAGTTCTTGGTGGTGCAGTTGTTGGTTTGAGCCTCATAGATCACATTTGTCTGAACCAAAGTCTGAAACTAAACTCCGCTTCAATATGTTAAAAAAGTCTGCTTAGAAAACGATTTCCAATGTCATAAAAAGATAAAGGGTGTCTTTTTGCCTGACGAGTTTAACTAAAAAGGTATAAAATGCTTTGGGATGTTCTTGTTTTTTTTTTTTTTTTTTTTTTTGCTGCCAGACACCTGAAAAGTACAGCAGAGGTAAAAGAAATAAAAAGAAGGAGTTCCTTTCTTGTGTTTTTAATTAATCCTGTAAGAATATGAAGAAAAACAAAGTAAGTGAAAAAGGACATATGTGAATTATCGTGAATGTGGAACAAAGTAAGCTAAACAGAGTTGATGATGACCAGTCTGCTTCCAGTATCATCTGTCTTTATGTTATATTAAATAAAAGAAAAGAAAAAAATCTTTAAAAAGAGAGCAAAACATAAGTTTAGACTAATCTTTAGCATATTATCTTTGTTTTGGTTGTATTGATTCAGATAAAGCTAGTTTCCTCCTGAATGCGTGGCAGATATCTTGTGGTGTTGAAGTGAATCTGCAAGAAATTTCACATTAGGTGCCTGTAATATCCCTTAAAATCCTCTCATTTCATTTGGATTGTTTTCCTTTTTTCCCCTAAAAAAGTAAAACCACCATGCGGAAGAAGACGCCTCTCACTTACACACACACACACACACACACACACACACACACACACACACACACACACACACACACACACACACACATATATATATATATATGTATATATATATATATATATATATTTTTTTTTTTTTATATATATATAGGTCTATATATATGTGTATTTTACCAGAGAACGCTTTCGTTAATTATGGGACTAACAGCTAATTAACTTATTTTTTTCAAGGGTTTGATAAGCTATACTGCTGGGAAGCTCAAAAAATTGAATTTACATGTTAAGGTGGACACAGACTGGATGTATGGCTGTTGTCGTGCTGTGTAAAACCTCAGTGCTTCAGTAAATGAGCTGTCTGATGAGCGGCTCTCGGGTTTCTCTAATATCTCTACCACATTGCGCCGCGCCTCCTCCTTTAACCCGAGCAGCCCGGGGGGCGAGATTATTTCAAGATGTGGACCCTCCGCCTCCGCCTCTGTCACGGCCAGTGCTGGGCTCCTCATAACCCGACAAGAAATGCAATACTTAGGCAGGCGATCATTCGTTACTCGTTTAAAAAGGGACTTCCATGCAGAAAGGATTAATTTTTCCTCTTCTCCAGTCTTGCGTCCTTTATTAACGGAAAAAAAACACCACAATGTCCACACTTGTTGAAGTTTAATTAGAGGTAGGGGGCTTTATTAGACCTATGGAGAGTATCTACATTGTTTCAGCAATATTTACTTGCATATAAAAAAATAAATGACATATCGCGGTGACACTTCCGTCCAGAGACGAGAATTTTTTTTTAAAAAGGCTAGAAATTACTTCATATAAATGGCATCATCAAAAAGATTATGTTTCCGGTTTAATTTTTTCTAAGATATGGGACATTTGATCAAATTGGGGGGAAATGAAACCATTGTCTTAATGCACAGATAGATGGTTTTCACTTTACCAAAATCTAAAGTGCTGTTTCAGCAGTGTAAACCTGTAAGTGAAAATGTTAGATTTGTTTTCTCCTGGGGCTTCAAGTTAATTATTATTGCTATTTCCAAATCTCAAAACGGACGAGTTTGGGATACAGTTAAGCAAGTCAGGCTTACTTAAAAAAAGGCACAAATATTAAGAACAGTGCAACTAGCACATTTGTTACTGAAAAAACTCGCAGAGAATGAATATAACAGAGTCTTTGCCCCCGTCTTAAAGTTTGTGGTTAATTCAAGATGTCTTCAGTGTGCGTTTAATTAAGAAACTACTGCGCGGTTTGTTGGGTGGTGAACGGCAGTGAGAAAAAAAGGCAGCTCCTTCTCCCAAAACAAAACACAACTGTTGACATGAGTGAGTTAAATGAAATTGGAGCTGCAATTATCAGCTTAACAGAGTTTCCTGTCATGTTGGAAAATTAGACCTGGTACAAGTGCGCTGGGGTTAGCTCTGCCCCCCACCCCAAAATCATTACGCATTTCCTCAGAGGACCACCTCTACAAATATGCAATTAAGGCCTCGGCTTTTACAGTTCTCTGCTCGGTAAACACACCCCGGGTGTATAGATGAGGACATTTGTTTTAAAGAATCTCTTTTTCTGGCTGCGGGGTTTAGACAAATAAACAAACGAGGCAGCAGACAAACACATAAACAAACAAAGGGAACAATTTAAATGTTATGTGCAGCTACCATGTGTGCTTTTTGGCAGGGAGGGGGCGCCATGACAAAGCTGTCATACAAGTCAAAATGTAGCTCGAGAGAAGATGAGTTGTTTGTGTTTTAGATATTACGCAGTTGTGCAGCAGCTGTGTGTGTGTGTGTCCATGATCTTCACTGGTCATTTCACTCTTCACATACTCATGTTACAACGTGGTGTTTTTCTCTTTGGGAAATACCTTTGACCACTATGCTGTGAGGACTTGATGCTTCCTCCCAGCTGCTGCCTCCATGCATGTGTGTCACACTCAGACTCGCACATGCCCACTTAAAACTGTCCTCATGAGTTATGTTTTCTGTCCTTGTCCTCCAGAACAAACCAGTGAATCAAGCGTGTTGCATTTTTTCCTGAATGATGGACAACAGCAGACACGCACAGACCTCCTGTTCTTCCACACAACTGTCACATTATTTCTCTTCTATTTTATATAAAGTCCACCACTGATTATTTGTAACCCAATGAGAGCAAACTTTCTCCATTTCTGCCTGGACCCAGCTTGACCAGTGGTGGTGGGTCTGCAGCAGGCTGGTACCCACTGACCCCTGCCCTCTCATTAGTGGGATGTGGAGTGGTGGAGTACCATGCTCCCCAGGTCATATTACATATGGCTTGCAGTCTGCTGCGCCGCATTAAATGTCAGCTTTGAAACCATCTGAAAGATCAGAGGTCAGTGTTTTTAATAAGGCCACAGTTCTGGGGGAGTTCCTTCTTTTTTTCTGTGTTTCTTTTTCTTTCTTTCTTTCTTTCTTTCTTTCTTTCTTTCTTTCTTTCTTTCTTTCTTTCTTTCTTTCTTTCTTTCTTATTTTTTAACTTCAGAACAAACAATGTTTTACTTAGCATGTTTTAAATCACGGACAAAATAATCCACTGATTCACAAAAAACAGAGATGACCTGGTTTTAATACATAAACAAAGGCAGTAAAACTTGGAAATTTCTTAACTTGACTCCTGACAGATCCTTTAGTTCTTCTGAAAACTTGCAGCACAACATCTTTGTGGGAGCATTTGTGCTCCTTTTCTGTCTAATTCACAGGCACAATGCACAAAGGTGGAATTTGGAGTCTTCTCTGGCCCCCTCCTCGTGAGATCTACAGAGCATAGGCTCTTGCTGCAAATGGGATATTGTTCTGGGCTCCAACAAAGCTGTTTTCACCCTCTTCAATATTACAGGAGGAGTTACCTGATACCTAACAATCAGCTAATCCACTGCCCATGGCGACTAGGTCACCTGTGCACAGGTAACTTTATCTTGGTTGCCTGCCTCTCCCTCCCCTTTCCCGTTAGTCTCTGCCACCCTCCACCCCCCTCTTCTTCTCTGTGCCTCAACAGTGAGCACAGACAAACAGCCTCTGTTTATTTAGGTCATCAGTTAGATCATATATATGTCCTGCAGCCAGAATCTGCAAAAAAGACAACTCTTATAACCCAACACAAAGATGCTGTGAATGAAGTAAAATCCCCTGCTGTTCATTCATATGTCAAACTTTGCTTCCATCTTATCTCCTCACTCTGATATGGTCAGGTGCCCCCAAGCATTGGATAGAAATTTACAAATTTGCAGAGAATCTCCTCAAGCTGTGTGAGGAACTACAGCTCTTTCCTGAACTGAGTGACAGCCCCTCAGATTCATTCTTCCACATGTTGAAATAGTGGGGTGGTGGGATTTGGCCTTCGTTTCAGGGGAAAGGCCAGTGGATTGGACTGAACTGTGGGGAGCTGTAGGCCCCCCACCCAAGAAGAGCTTTACCTCTGGAAATCTCATTGCTGTTTATTTGAATTACAGAGGCTGAGATGAGAAAAGGAGGCCTAATGAACTCCAGGTTGCCAGGCATGTGCAAACGATCACTGCAGGTTTGCAGAGAGCTGCAGCAGGCTTGCTGGATTACAGCTTGCCAGTTTCCCCCTGCTATTCTTGCAAGTTGGCTACATAGAGCTTTTAAATGTTGGGAGGACATGTGCTTCGTGTCTGTCATAAGCCAACTGCCATTACAGGCACTAAAAACTGTGTCACTAAAATCTTAAAAAAAGATAACTCAACACTGCTGTCAGTCATCTTAAAGCTGAGTTTTTTGTAAAGAATTAAAACTGCCTGTTTTACATTTTTATAAATATAAACTTTTATTGCAGTATGGAGATTTAGAAAAATACATTCAAATAATTTCAGATAACAATCATATAATTCAAACTAAGATAAAAAAAAAAAAATAAAGCAAACAAAAATTGAATTTTTTGCTCATAAGTTTTGGTTTATGACATTAAAGAAGTGAGGATACTTTCAGTGAAAGGTCCATTCAAATGTTTTGACCAAGAGAAGCTTCACTAGTCCACCGATATGAATACATGTGATAGATTGATTAATATAAATAGTGTGAGCAGAGTGTAAGGTGTGCTACAATGGTCATGTATGACAGTAAGAACCTTAACTCTTATGAAAAGTGCCAGACACCATTTGACAAATGGGCTCCATGCTCTCTTTGTCTGACACCCAACAAATGTGCCAGAAGGGGCGACGGTGGTAAATCTCAGAAGCTGCTTTCTGTTCACTGATACAAGAGCTGTAGCAGAGCTTACTTTTAGTGTTATTCACAAAAGACAAATAAAAGGCACTCGTGTCCAAAATGTTATAGTGCCGTGCAAAGAGAAACTATTACAATCTCTCTCTGGTTTAATGGTGAGACTATAGAAAATCCTCTTAGTTGCATTTGTTCCTTGGACTTTCAAGACATACACACTGCAATTGTTTGCATCTGGCTTTATAGAAAAATATCATTCAAGATCAGTGACATTTGGGGAGACACATTAAAATGAAACATGATATAGTACAGTATCATCACATCTAGTTAACATACTATGAGTTGCAGCTTTATAAACAACATATGATGAAGAACATGAGAGCTTGTGATCATCGCTCGTGTCTTGGCCTCACAGGTTGATGATGAGATTTGAAATAGGAGCCATTACTGCGATAGTGTGCATTTGCTGGGGTGTGTCACACATGACAACCCCCCCCCCCCCCCCCCCCCCCCCCCAACACGGAGGTTATTTGAAACATTAGAATGTCATCATGGTAGTGCAAATGCCAAAACAGACCAATGCCATTGTGTTTTTTAAGTATCAGAAAGGCACATTCGTCTTCAATCTTTTCCCACATTATATGCCCCCTATTTTTATATATATATATACATATATATATATATATATATATATATGATATAAAGCACAAAGCATAAAGCACATTTTTGTGGTGACTTGAGAGGCATTCAGATAATTTAAAGTGCTTACTGAAGGACACTTTTCCCTAAATCAGCAGCTTTTTTGTGTTATTGACCTTTTCTCTGCAAGTGTGTGCAGTCCTTCAGTAAAGCTGTTTAACTGACAACTTTTCATAGCGGCTCTCTCCCTCTCCCCCCTCCAGAATGACCTTTTTGGTTTGACCCACATGACGCATTTAGTTTGGAGGAACATCGTGGTCACATGACTCAAGGCATTCCAACACCTGCTTCTGCAGATCAAATCCACTCAACAGGAAGTAGCAGGTGTTGTCTATAAAAATGCACATTTAAACAAGGCTCAAACATATACAGAAACGTCTTCTGTTAGCTAATAAGTCACAATGTTTCGTCTCACGAACGGGGGCTTTTAAAACATGTTACAGGCTGTTTTTCTAATTTTCATGACCATCTGAACAAGCCCACCCACAGGGCTTCTCTCTGACTAGAGTGCATCAAAAAAAGTCAAATGAATGCAAATAATTTAAAGGAAATTAATGGTTTTAAAAAACACACATACACACACACACACACACACACACAAAAAGAGTAAAAAGATTCATCATATCACTGCTCGGGTGGACACGAGTGCTTCTGCGAGGGGTGAGGTTTTGAGGCTAGAGGTCAGCCATGTCCTCATCCATCTGCACTGTCTGTAGTTTGGCCAGCTCCTTGCCCTCTGCTGCTTCCATCTCCCCGCACATAGCCCGCACCATTTCATTCATGCCTCCTGACCCCGAGCCATCCACCTTATTCTCTGATAGGTTCATATAGTCGCTGTTCATACCTGGGCCCATCAGGTGTGAAGATGGGGCTACTCGTTGCACCTCGTGGGTCCCGAGGTATTCTGTGTGTTGGAGGTGGTGGTTGTTTGGGTCTGTTTGACTGATCAGTGGCGTACTGACGGTGAGGGTAGTGTAAACCTCTGGCTCGGGGCTGGATGAGGTGACTGCGGTGACCTCAGTGGTGGAGGTGGCACCATGGCTGGAGGAGATTTCCTCTGAGTTTGGGGTGGTGTAGCTGATCTGACCACTGGGGTCAAGGTGGAGCCCGTGGTGGTATGAGGAGTACATTCCCCCCTCCAAAGGCTCCTTCTTGATGGCAGGCTGACCGGTGTTGCTCATACTGTAGAGGACTGTACTGTGGTGCAGAGATGTCATGGTTAGCTTGTCCTGTTGCTGGAATGAGTTATCACTGGAGGAGCTCACTGCTACATTATTCAGAGGCATGTTACCTGTGGAGACGCAACAATAGATCAATACATGTACTATGTCTACCTGTAGTTCAACTAGAGCAGATCTCATTCCCACTGCTTGGACCCACACACATTTCATTTACAGCAGACCTTGGTCTAAAAATGACTGTTTTATGTCTCACACACTTTTGTGTTCTTTAAGTTTGACCCCAGAATGTCCCAGAGAATAAATGCAATAGCCTACCAGGACTCGTGAGCAAGCTGCAATATATTTTTTTTCTTCTTCCTGGACTAGATTCTCTGCTTTATGTCAAATTAGGTCCTGCAATGGGTTATTCCCATGTTGATGCATTTAATAGCTGCTGATAGTCTCAAAAATATTTTCCTTTCCTGCCCTGGAGATCAAGAGTGTGACAATGATGAGTGATGGTGACTTCAGGACTTCTTTTTAATCATCTCCAGGGCTCTAAAAAGACCACTACTTCTATAAATATATATGAACGTTTGTCCCTTTCCTATTTCTTCTTCTCTGTACGATGTATATTATCAGCTTCTCGGGCTATGGCCCAAACACAAACCAGCTAATAAAGCAGCTGAGAAGTGTTAGGTGGAAGTATTAGAGACTGGCTGATAAACCATTAGAGATGTGCAGCATTGCGCTGAAACCTTCAAGGAGTGCAAAGGGCAACAACTGCCCTGTTGTCATTATAAGACTATAACATCTATTATGTGATATACCACCAGAGTACATTAAGATTGTATTGATTATTATAAAAAATATATATATATTATTATTTTAAGGTCATCAAAGCTGCAGTGATGTTAACAGTATTTCATTAATGCAAACTGAATGATTGCATTTTATAAATCTATTAAGCATTTCTTAGTAAACCTCTGGGTTATCTTACATTTTTTCTCAACAATACATTTTCTTTAAAGCTCTAAAACCACATCACCTTTTAAGGTCACAAGTTCAATACAGAGCTTGAAAAATTGGCTTTTAACTTCTATGCCACTTATAGGTCAAATTCATTCTCAAAAACTTGGTAAATTTAATATTTTAATACCTTTTAATCTATTTTAATCCCTCATGAAAGAAATAGGGTGGATTAAGTAAATGAATGAAATTCATTTGAAGTGATCCTGATCATGTTTATGCATTAGATTTTATATGTGATGATGTAGTTTTTGTTTATGTTGTGCTTTCCTTGTCTTTTAACTTTTATTTTATTATTATTTAAATGTTAGGGCATCATCAAAAAGAACCTTCCTGTACAAATAAAGATTTCAAAAGAATTAAAGATTAAAAGAGTAAGCCTAAATTGAGCAGCAAATCTTTTAGTATGCATATCATTCACATCTTACAAAGAGAAAAAGTTAAATTATACATTCAAAATATAAAACTACTGTGTTATTGATGCTCATTTAAATTCAGTATGTTACATGTACATTTTAAGAATATGTGATAATTATAGTAGATTTTTTTTAAAATTGGAAATCCTTTCCTGGACCCACCTTGTGTTATTGTTGAAGAGGATGCAGAGGAGAGCTGTAGGGGAGGAAGACCTACATCGCTGTTGAGTAATGAGCTGCCATCACTGTCAGAGACTCCACTTGGTACCTGGACCAGACTGTACCCACCTAGCTGCAGAGCACCTGATGGTGAGCTGAACGTCAGCACAGACGAGCCTCCGTTCTGGCCGGCCATGGTGTGAACGCCCTCCAGCTTCACCTCTGCCCCATTCACACAGCCTGAGTAGGAAGTGTACTGCAAGGTGGACTCATCAGCACTGCCTAGTCCTTTTTCCTGTCCTGTCTGCATTTGCATTTCTGCTCCAGATCCTCCGAGCAACACCCCACCAGGTGGCCTCAAAGGGTTGAACGCCAAGGGCTGGATGCCCAAATTGAGCCCATTGAACAGGATGTTTCCAGGTGAGTGGAGGTAAGACGAACCACCATTGTGAAACACGGTGGTGGATGTGTTACTAGTAGCTAGACTTTCGTTGTAGAGGCCACCACTGCTGGATCCAGAGGACATTTTGACATCCCCAATCTGTTGGATGACAACTCCACTGTCCAGAGGTCCTGTTTGAATGGGAAGACTTCCATGTGTTATCACTCCATCTGAAGAATTGGAGAGAGGGCGAGGAGACAGCTCTTCCTGGCCTTTACTGGACTCATCCTCTGTGCTGTGATTGCCATCAGATTCACTGTACAGAAAAAGGCAGAAATAAACAAATGGTTTCTCATTAAATGATGGAAAACAAAACAGAACCATTTGTAGCTTTGATGGCTATTGGAAAATGTAGATATTAAGATTTTTCCCCCATACATAGACTACTTTTCTGCAAAAGAATGCACACTATAAATTCAGCAGAAGAATTGTTAATATTAAATACAAACTATACAAAAGAGAGGATATAAACGTATGGCTCTAATTTAATTTAATTTAATTTAATTTAATTTAATTTAATTTAATTTAATTTAATTTAATCCATGTATATCTTGCATTGATAGCTGACAGTCTCACATTTATTGCTTTTTACCCAGCTTTGAAGAGCAGGCTGTGTTTGGGAATGCCCTCTCTTACCTCTTGGAAAGCTGCTCTGACAACAACTAATCATCAACAACCGTGTGACCATTTGGCGCAATAAATTCTGGTGTGACAGAATACCAGTACTGATGACCTGGCAGAACAAATGGCTTTTGAGTTTGTATTTGTTTCCTCTTGTACTTTTGGCAATTAAATTTATTTTTTTTATTTTTCAAGAAAGAGCAGACTTTAAAATTTAAAGAAACTTTTGCAGCTCTGTTTTGTTATAGGCTCACTTTTGAAGATTGATTAAAACAGCTGCACCTCGCGTACGCGCGCCCGCGTGCGCACAGACGCACACATCTAAACCCACACTGCCAGTAAATATGGTTGTACTGTTAGTACAAAAATCCACAAGTTATATGAATATTAAAACATTGTTGAAGATTATTTCTAGTGTTTATAAAGTCCCATATAGATGCGTGTGTGTCCGTCCGTGCGTGTGTTTGAAAGAGGGACAGAGGGGTCACCTCCACCAGGTGCGTGTCATCTTTGTTCACAAAGAGGGAAACATGAAAGAACAGCCTTCACATCTCAGGTTATTTGTGTGGAGGATTACGATATGAAGCGCAGGAGAAGGTTGGCGTACAGTAATTCCTCTTTGGTGCCAGATAGGGAAAAAAAAACTTTGATAATGACAATGATTTGTTTGCTCGTTTGTGGACACGCGCACGTGCTTGTGTATTCATACCCCCAAATTACAAATAGATAAGAAAGTCAAGCACCCTTTCAAGTCACCTTTTGAACTTTGCTATCAAAGTTGCCCTCTTCTTGCGTCTAACACAACACTGCCGTTTGTAAGGCATTTTGTTATTTTGTTGCCCATGGTTTCCACCTCTCTTCTGGCCCGCTTCACTTGAAACCGGATCTGAATGGCAACAGCTTCATATTTCAAAACATTAAAAGCGTGCTCCGACGCTGTTTTTTAATAATTATTTCTAACTATCAACAGTTAATAATTCACATTGTCAAATCTTATAGTTTAAATCAACGCGACATTATGAAATACAGACACAGGAAATCACTGAATTAAGTGCAAGTGGTTTCAATTTATAAGGGAATGATTTATTGCGCCTTTTACGCACAGAGCGCTCGCAATATTTTATAGTTTTGGTGCGACTGAAAAAGTGGCGCTCTTTTGTATCCTTACCTTTTTGATTGTGCTTCCGACGGGTTTCTGTCTCTCTGTCTCCTGTTTTTGAACCAGTTGCTGACCTGGGTCAAGGAAAGTCCTGTTATCTTGGCTAGATTTCTTTTCTCGGCTGGAGATGGGTACCTATTCTGATTATACAGATCCTTCAGTGCGTTTCGCGACCTCTCTTTGAAACAATAAACTGTCTCCTCCCCGTCCCAGATAGTCCTCGGAAGAGGGTATTTTCTCCGGATCCGGTACTTGTCCACGGCGCCCAGGGGTCTCCCACGCGCCTTTTCCGCCTCGGTGTACCGAGCCTTGTACCAAAGATCTTGTAGAAAGGTGTGGTTGGACGGACTGAAACTGTGGTTCTCCAAAATACTATATAACTCCTGGTAACGAGCCTGGTGGAAAGCAACGAGGGCTTGAGCTTTTAGGATGCTTTCATTGCCGCGTAGCAGGTCGCTCTGTGGCAGAGACCAAAGGAACCTGGCTAGCCGGTCCACATTCCCCCCCTGCTGCAATGCCTCGCAGACGCACGCTACTTGCTCCGGGGAGAAAGCCAGAGAGGAAGCGGCGCTCACCAACAGCTCTGTGCGCACCGCGTCAGTGTTGGGAGTCGTGCGCTCCATGGACAACTCCGCCGCGTCCAGCGCCACAAGCTTGATGCACTCCCGCGTATCCACCTCCTTCACATTTTCTCTCTTGATGTCATTTGCTGTTGTGTCCTCTCCGGCAGAAGAAGAAGACATTTTTTTTCAAGCCTTCCCTGGTAGAGTCACTCCTCCCAGCTCGATCAGGTTACCTCCTCGCCATGCAAACGCGATCGGATATCTAACAGCAGCTGTAAGTAGATATCTTTCTCCCCTTTTCCTTCCAACGTGACTTTTACTCTGCGGGGACTGGAGCTGGAGGGAGACACGCTGGGATCTATCTGCATGAGAGCCACGCTATTGGCCGCCGAGGGCCCCCATAGGGGAGGAGCCAGTAGGATTCATACACGAATGTTTGGTTTCCAGTTGTCAGTCATGTAACTTCCAGTATGCACTATTCCCTTGGTTCACCTGTGCAAGGTGAGAGCTGTTGGGATCGTGGGAACTGGAAATCCTTGTTGTCTATTGTCAGGAGTTGCACTGCATGTACATGCACTCAAGAGTTTTTATTCCCACATCGAGGCAGGTAAATCTAAGTGGAAAGTGATTCTTTATTGTAAGTCGTTATTTTTAAAACGATTGCAAAACATTAAGTGTCACATTTGAAAATTATTGATCAGATTCAACATTTTGTAACATTTTTAATGCAAAATTCAACACGGTCTATGGCCACTTCTCTCATTTTCACACATAATCTCTTTGTATGTGCTCTAAAACCCTATTTGTCAGGTGCCTTTAAAAAAAAAGCCTTTTTTTTTTTTTTTTTTTTTTTTTTAGAAGATTGTGCTGATTTTAAGATGACCATAAGCCACACAACACATGGATCAAGTCAAACCAGTCACATAGGCCCAATCTTTCTTGCACTGTCAAATTCTGCACTTAAAACGAATATTCCCAAAAAAATAACAAGGAAACATCTTCTCATTTAATGTTAATCCTGATCGTTTTAATCAACAAGGCAATTTTGTTGGTTTTATCTTCAGATTTTACAGTAGCCAAGTCAGTTTTTTAAGAAGAAAAATGTCTGTAGCCTGCTGTACACATTTTAAATTGTTAAATTAATGCTACAAACATAATCAAGGGTACTGAGCTGTACTTTGAAAGGGTTGCATTTTAAACTAAACGATTCAACTAAATTATCTTATGTTAATGTTACAAGTGAATCGCTATAAAATAATAATTTTTAAAATTCTATCTTTACAGTATTTATATAAAAGAAATCACATTGACCAATACATTCAGAATTCAGGAAGAATTATTTTCCTCTAAAACATCTACACAAACACTGTATGATCTCAGAAGCTACATGGGGAACAACATCTGGATCGATTTTTGGTTTTAATTATGTTTCGGGCCAGGCTTTAGTTCATGGAATATATGAAAGTGAGTCAAAAGCTATAATCAAAAACAGCCATTTTATACATTCTTTTTAAATACAATCTTTGTGCAAAAATAAACTATTCAGATTTTTTACCTCATACCCCCTGAGACTGCCCGGGGGCCTTTGTCCGTGCCTACACCACGGTGTTCCCACCACGACCGTACAAGCGATCATTAAAAGGGAACCAACCTTATTAAAGGCGTTTCCTGTCGGACCAGAATCTGTGTGACACAGTGGTTCGCCGCTTTGAAGTGACAGGGGAGCTGCAAGTTGACATTTTTTAAAAGCTTGTTTTACTTTTTGTAGCAGAGACAGAAATGGACGACCAGGGGTGTCCGAGATGCAAAACAACCAAGTACAGGAATCCATCGCTGAAGCTGATGGTGAACGTCTGCGGTCACACGCTGTGAGTACTTACATTTGACAGCTGAAAACAGAGCAGTGGGGCTTATTTTCCCCTCAAAAACGTCGGCGGTTTGGCTTCAAAGTGCACAATAAGACTGAATAACAGGAAAACTCAAACCCAGAGCTTACTATAAATTTCAGGGGAGAAAAAAAAATCTATGGTTGGAAAATTATTAATGGTTGGACCTCACTCATGGCATGGAAGATTGTTTTGTTTTGGATCCATAATCATTAAGCTAACAGCTAATGTGTTCATGTAGCTGAAGATGGGGAACGTCTAACACCACACTGACCCAGCTGATATGATATCATCTGTATAAGCAAACAAGTAATATCTAAATTGAACAGGCTATTTGACATTTCTTAAGTACTGTATGACAACAGTCAATGCTGTAGAGCATGACAGTCAGTTTTACATTACACTGGACATTGTTTATACTTGACCTTCACTGGTAATTTGTACCCCCCTTCAAAAACATAATGAGCAGTCCTTGAAAACATGACTCTTTATGGAAAATACATACAGTTTAGGAAGTTAGGAGTGACTAATACTGACAAATATATTTATGTGTTTGCGCCATTTGCATTGTTTTATCAATTAAATGAATTATTTAGTGATAATTAAAATGGCTAGTAATCAAATGCTCTTCAAACTAGTTCACATCCAATTCCAGCATTTGGTGCTTTGAAAGAGCATTTTGGTCTCAAATCTCCAATAGGTGCTAAGATGGGTTAAGACCTAGTTAATGCAATTGCATGATTCTAATAATTTTCATACTGTTAGAAGCACACCGGTTATGAAAAGAGATTACTCTAACCATGGTAGAAGACTTAAATGTGTTTAAGTTTAGATAAATGTAATCACATGGGAAAAACTTTGTATTGATTTATAGTGACCCAATCTTGTAAGACAAGAAGAACCAAATAATGCCAGCAAAATGCCACCTACAACATAACATAGTCATTGGATCCTCTTACTGTAGAGGTCAATGCTTCTCCTCCCCCTTTTTCACTCACCTGTAAAGGCATTTACATTAAATTAACCTTTTTCTCTCTGATTAAAGTTCTGTGGTTGGGATTGATTGATTGATTGACTGATTGTGAAGGGATTCATGATTTTGACAAAAGACAGAAAATATAAATTACCCATCAACAAATCCTAGATTAATGTTTAAGAGTTTTAATGTGTATTACATTTAAAGTTCTTTTCTTGAAACTATATTCACTATCTGATCATCTATTTCTGTCAAGTTTTTCCACCACAGACAGAACTGTGCATCATCTTTATGTCACCAGTTGGTAAAACTTGTCTGTTGTGCAATTTTTAGTATTTAACCTTGACATCTACTTAAAATCCTGAACAGTTAAATGGAGGGGACATGGTCTCCATGAGGATTTTGCAGTGATGGCGGTAGCCTGATGAGCGCATCTTTTTTGTCCCTGTCTGTTTATTGACCGTACCATCAGGAAGTGGTCGTGCTTTGTCATCAGGTCAGCAAGCTCATAACTCACTGCCTCTGTCTGGATACAGGGCTACACATAGAAAATTAAAATGATTCTGCAATGAAGCAATTTGGAGTGATGTCCTAGCCCAGGTCACCTTGAGTTTGTTCCTGAGAGCTGGTGCGACAGTGAATTTATGCATCACTTGGAAACTGCTGTACCCACAAACTGTATTAGTAATTTAATAACTGATGTTGTATGGCACTTTATTTGGGAGAAATCTTAATGAATATTTGAAGGTTTTAGGGGCTTGTGCTGCAGTTTGAGAACATGTTTCAATTTCATAGAGATTTCTTATTTGTGAGGTCATCAAGTCTTGACTAGATATAGTCTAGAAGATAAAAATAACTGTGGGCAGCCATAACATATCAAATTCATTCCTTAGAATTATACTATTAACACAGTATTGACTTGCTTTGCAGTCTATTGTCACTATCAATCTGATAGCTGTACAGAATTTAAGAATTGAAAATTAAAATAAAAAAAAATTTTAATATAATACATGAAACTAAAATGTAAGATTATCACTGTGGCTAATTTCTGTTCTTTTTTTTCAGTATGAAAATATTTGTAAAGTGGATTGTTTTGGTTTTGGACTCTTGGCAGGACAAAAACAAACATTTTGAAATTACCACCCAGGTTTCTGGGAAGCTTTTTTATTTAACATTTTTCAAATATAAGTTAAATCATCTCATCACTTGTCTTTGTTGTTTGTTAGTCATTTTAATAACTGTAAGCCTGTCTCTTCTACGGTGTGGTTAGATGTCTGAACCCCTGGTGTTACATTGCTTTATCAAGGTTCTCTGTGCATCTAAATTTAAACTCCCACACAGCACATTTTGTATGCCTGTCACCAGGGGCATTTGATGCATGTTATTACCACTGCAGAATGACACCAGACCCATCATACCCATGTCATTTGGCATTTGACATAGGGCATAGGCAGCAAAAAACAATTGTAGCTTAGGTGGCTGTTACAGCAGGAATATAGTGAGGCTGACGGGGCAGACACACCTCATTGAATAGAAAGGAAATTATATGTTCTGGATCAGTGTACATTTGTACATTTGTAAAATGTGAATTGCCTCATGCAGCCCAAGTTATTAGCAGAAATAGCTTAAGTTATGTTATCAATAGTTTCTTTTAGGATGAACATAAACTTTTATGATGAGAAAGATTAGGAGAATTATGATAAATTTAAAACCAACCAATCAAATTGCTAAATCTATTAATACTTGTGTGTTGTTTTTTTATCATTATAATTTATTTAAATAAAGATTACTGACATTTTTATTTACAAAAGGCATTTACCTTCAAGTTTGCAGTGTTGAAAATACTTGTAGAACTCTTGTTTCTACCTACTTTTTTTAAAACACCAAAGTCACCAAAACCAAGTTGTTTTTTTTTTTTTTTTTAGATTACACACAGCTTCTGTTAGCTAGAAAAATTCTTGGGCCTCACACATTTTTTGACCATCATGGTGCAGATATTGTAGATCTTAGGACAGGGCAGTGCGTTACAGGAGGTTTCATAAAAAAGGCAATGCTGCTCTATCTCAGCTTACACATCTGAGATAATCCCGGGCTACATGACAGGAACTTTTAGACAGCATTCTCTTGTCTATAGGCTCATTTTGCTTTATTTTCTTGCAAAGGAACAAGGCAAATATACATGCAGTGTCACTAATAGGTGGTGAGGTGTATTGGTGGGAGAGACTCTTTGCTGAGCTAGGACCCTGTTTACCTTCCTATTACCACCCGCTTCTCTGACCTGCTGACAGCTGCAGATGAAGAGATAGGAGCCTGGAGCTCTGAGCTGGACAGGTGAGAGAGGGAGGAGTCAGAAGCACTCAGTCAGCAGCAACAGCCTTGGGACAAAGAGATGGCAAGCTGTTAGTCCTCTGTCTGTTCACTTAAAGGACTTTTCTATGCCAAGTAAAGTACCGTAGCCATGGCAAGAAGTCTATGAGACCCCTTTGATTACAGATCTTTACAGACACATTTTAAAAGCTGGCGCAAATCAGGAGATGGAAAATTGACTCTAAAAGTCTCCTCCCTCCCTTTTAGATGATCACCCCTTTGCTCTAGAGTTACACAGGATTTCCCCTTTGGAGAGTTCTGTTGTGTGGTCCATTTATGGGGCAGGGGGCAAGCTACGCCCCACTCCTCGCCCAGTGTTGATGAATGGGCTCTTTGTAGGCCTGTGGAAACAAGCTGAATCCCTCCATCTACCTCCATATGGCAAGGTCTATAGATCTCCTGTACCCTGAGGCCACAGCGAACATCTGCCTCTTCCAGGGTGCACTTGAGTGGGGGCTCCTCATACTTTTGAGCCACCAATCGGACAGCATACATGTTTCTGTTGGCCGTTCACCTTTCATTTTTAATATTACTGCTTCATCAAAGCCAAGCTAAACTGACATATGATCACAGTAGTGCCTTATTTCGCTGTTGTATTACGTCAGACTTGGCAGGTTGAGCTTGTTTGCCCATATCAGAGACGCTAGGTGTAAACAGCCAAACTCCATGTCTCTGCAGTTTCATATTTAGTTTTTTGCTTTTGGTCTCGCTGACAAAGTGAAATGTCTTTCAAGATGTCTCTGTGATGACTGTTCTAATAGGCCCGTTCCCTGGGAAACTTTCAGATTGGCTCTAGTGACTTTTCAAAAGAAATGACTCAACCAAACCATAAATGCTAAAAAAAAAAAAAAAAAAAAAAAAATCTGCCTTTTTTCCCCTCAGCTTTGCCATATTTTATTGTAAATAGTGTCAGTGTTCAAAAGCAGATTTTGCCATTTGGAAACCAGATGTCAATTTTTTAAGGTGGTCACAAATAAGAAGGTGGATTCCTATGGAAATAAAGCTCCACAGAGACTTGATTAAAACAGTGTACTGTGCAA